>NW_028237940.1:0-241845 GCF_034619465.1 Leptosomus discolor
TCTTTTCCAACCTGAGTGATTCTATGATTCTAATGTTGGAATTTACATCCATGACATATGTGGCTGCCAGTGTGTCACAAAACCCAGACTGATTTCAGATGAAAGAAACCACAAAGCTGAAGCCTTACAAGGCAAATAATTGACTACTTCGATTTAGGTTAAACAGATTTATGAGCTTAGAAACGGGACTAAGTTACTGCAATTTGAGTAGCTGAGCTGTACAGCACTTCAGCCTACAGCAAAGCCAGGTCAAGCACATTTTTGGCTTATGCAAGTCAAACAATCGGAGATTTGAATGTTGCTTACGGAGCAGGCTACCACCCACTCACTCATTCCCAGGCAGGTTCTTTCTTTCACCCAAAAACATTGTACATAGATTTTGTGTATTTTTGTGAAGAGGTTGTTTATACGTACATCTCATGTGTAAAAGTAACTTCAGTGATGTTAGCCCCTGAAAGGAACATGCATAGAAGCCAGAACTTTTATGCCATAGTTGTGCTGACAGGAGAGGATCTAACAAATGAGGAGAAAGCAGTAACAATGGAATTCATCATGTGATTAAATAATTTTAGTTGATGACCCAGACAGAAAGAGAAGTCAGGCAGTGAGATCTGCTGATGACACTAAGCCATCACTTAGAGGAGCACCAGAATATCACAAGCATGATGCTGAGCACCTCAGTAATGTAACAGGGTTGAAATTCAATAGCAGAGACCAATGCCATTATGGACCAATTCAAATTTTAGTCAAATTTAGTCAAATTTAAGTCACAGGTCACAACCTCAGCAAGGCCACTTTCTTCAGCTGACTACACCGATTCACAGTACGTAGACGATCTGCCCCATGTTATCAATAAACAACTTGCACCCCCGGAGCTCTATAAACTATTACCTCTGGCTTGACAGCAGTAAAATCTACCCACCTTCTTCCTACCAGGACTCCTTGATAAATGGCAACTGCTGCTCAAACCAATGCTAGAGATGAAATACTTCAAGATTTTGAAGTGTTCACCTAACCTCTAGCACAGAGATTATTCCTGGTGAAGATGTTACAGTCTGGAAGAGCTGCAGGCTGGAGGTGCCCGCCCGAGCCTGAGGACATGGGCTCAGGAACCCCCAGGACCCAGGAGGCCACCGTCTCCGTGGAAAACAGAAGCGCCACAGAGACCCAAGTAAATGAAAACAGAATGGCCGCTCCCAGTGCTCGTCAGGATGCTGATTCCCCGTTTGCTTAGCACCTGCCAACACTTCAAATGTCCTTTTGAAGGGACCAAGTTTAAGAAGTGCTGTCAAGCAAGTGGGAACTGCAAGCAAACCTGCCTGTGTATCCCTACAGCTCACAGCAACCAGCTTCGCTTTCATTTACCAGCTCACTCAGAGCCACTGATGCAACAAACTTCATCCCCTAGTAAAAAGCTTTCTCAGGAGCTGTACGATACCAAAGTATTCCAAACACTCCAGCAACATAACCCTTTGCCTAAGGACCTCACAGCTTAAAGAGTATCTGATACACAAAGCTACACAAAACAGTAACCAGCTTCCAAATTGGAAAAGGCTCCTAAAGGTGCTAGAGAGCTGAGAACTATCCCAGCTAATCACATTAGATGTTATGATCCTGGCTATAGTTCAGAATCACACAAACAGAAAATGCAATCCCCTTCCAACTTGTCAGGGGCTTATCCACATGGACTTTGTCTGAAAATCAGAGGGTGATACAAGTATGGGAAGTGCTTTTCACTATCACCTCCTGATGGATCCCAAGTCTTGCCTCCTAACTCCTAAGAGACTTTAATTCTAAGAGGCTGGGGGGGGGGGGGGGGGGGGCAGGGCCGGACGGGGGAGAAAATAACATAGAGGCATCTCATCTGAACACCTGACATGCCCATGCATCCACCAGGATTAGGACAGGTTTCTGCCACCTGCTCCATGCTAGATGGAGAGAGAGGGGGAGATAGGGCTGAGAAGAGATTGGGTTTATCCTGAGTTTCAAAAGAAATTTTCCTCCTTCTTTCTACACAGCTTTCCCTTTGGGTGGAACAGGGTGAGCGCTGAAAGGGCTGATCTGGTGATACCCAACTGATAACGCATTTCAAAAGGAAAAACCTAACTTTCATAGGTTAATTCAGCTTATGCCCTCAAACAAAGTCATGGAACCGAATTTCTCATTATGACAAAGCTTGGCATAAGGCATAGTGTTTCCATATGAGCAGAAGTTGCTTTCACTTGGATGTTTACACAGCTTGCACAAGTTTGGAAACTTGGCTGTGAAAAGAGAGTTGAAAACACAGCGGTTATCTCCTCCCTTAGGTGTGCTCCTGGGCCCTTTCAGACCACTCTGAACTACTGGGGACCAGCCTCTTTGCCTTGCCAAGCTCTTCCAAGCCATTATATGGGACCTGCTCCCACAAGTGAGGAACTGTTCTGCAGAGGAAAGAGGTGGTTGACAGTGCACATGCTTGTCTGTAGAGTGGGCACAGCAGAGCCACAGCATTGCTGTACGTGCTGCTACTGCTACGCAACAACTGCTGAGAGAGAACAGCAAGAGCTCCCGGTTACCCGTGTGGGAACACAGGAACCATCAAACAAGGACCTGCACAGTGGCCATGAACTTACTGAGACCAGGAAGACGCCTGTGCACGCACGCCTGAAGCTTGGGAAGACAGGTCCTGAAGGTGTGTACATCAAATTCCAAATCTGTTCATTTTAATGTCCTCCCCAGCCTAAAATAGCTCTGTAATCTTGCTGCAGTACCTGATATTTATTTAGTACTACATATACAATATATCGCTGTTCAATGAAAAGCTTCTGGGCACTATAAACAGATAACTGTCCACCAGAATAAGGCCAATTTTAATTCCACTTAGCCAGTTCTCTTTAGTTCTCCAAGCGTTCTCAAAAAGGCCTCCATTGCAAGCAGCTGTAGATCATCAGCACAATCCATAGTCCAACACATTTTGCACTGAAAAAATGTTAACCTAGAGCATGAAATGTTTAGTGCAAATGAAAGTTAATCATCTGATAATATCAGAATACCTGAATGTAGCGATATTGCTTGTTTTCCTGAACATCATTTCTTAATAGTGCATTAAATGGGTAAGACACTGTTCTTTTATTTTCAGCCCTGATTCACCCAAGTTTCATCATTCCTTAGAAATATTCATGAAACTAGGAAAAAAAAATTAAGCAAAAACATTAAAGCAAAGTCTTCAATAAGGAGGAGAGAAGCGTACATCCAGCTTCTTGTGGCTAGAGAGAGGGCAGTCAGAGCAAGGCGAGTGAACACGACCATCAGAAAAGCAAGAGCTGAGCAGCCCAGGAACCACAAAGCAGAGCAAAAAGGGAAGGCAGGGGGGCCGAGCTAGAAAGAGAGACAAGGAGACCCAGAAAAGACAACTTGAAATACAAGTGTCAACTAGTCTTCAAAAGCCTTTGTGACTTCTCAAGTGTTTGTTCAAAGGAAGGTGTCTTCATGATATGTCTTGCAGCAATCAACCTCTCCAGCAAACACCTCCTGAAGGCTGCTGCGGCAGCTCTGCTCAGCCAAGCACAACGCTGCAGTCCAGTATCACCTTCACGTATCATAATTTTGATCCGACTGTGCTGTACCTGCTGTTGTTACAGGCAGCTGGTAACATGCTCCTAAGTGAGAGGAGGTGAGAAAATATCTTCTGTTTGCATATATTCTTCTTAACTGTTACTCATCTCACACCTTAGCCCTTATCGAAGAGCCACACCAATTTAGTGTCCAACCACCCGAGCTGCAGGAATGATTCAGCTAAGAAACAAAGGCAGAAAACAGAGGATGTTGAAAGAGTTCTTTGTACAAAAAGGAGGAAATCCTACTGCATTTTGAATCTCCCGTGTGAGCAGCGTGCGTGGCCTTCGCTTCGGCTCTGCTGAACGTTGCATCTCCCAACAGGTCTTTGCCAAATGGAGGGGTACGGCTGTGCATAACCGAGGTCACTGCTCTTTGCCCAGGGCCTGCACAGGGGGATGTTTACCAGCCTTCACCCCAGAACAGCTGGCAATGAAGAGGTACCAATACAGAGGGAGCTCAGGGAAAAAGAAAGATAAAGAAAGGCCCTTTCGGTGTTGTTCATCTATCAAGATACTTGCACTATTTATAGGGTAGGTAGAAGACAGAATCTTACAGAGAGAGCATCTTAAGACCAGAGGAGATTCCAGGACTGAGTCAACAATTGTATGGTTTCAAATAAAAGTCATTATGAACTCCACAGTTTGGCGTCTAACTCTGAAGCTTCAAGGACTTGCAAGATATTTTTTGGGTTTCAAATAAGAGAACCATCGGGCGGTTACTTTAATTAAAGTCAAGAATTTTAAAATCAAGAATTTAAATGAACATAATTTGAAGAGCTGAATCTTTAAATCAGTCATTAGATAGCATGAAACCCAAGAAAGGAGGAGCTGTTAATAGCAACACCTCTTTGAAGGCTATTTTTATAAACTCTTGTGAATTTTATTACAAATAGCTGATAATCCACATCCCCCCAGCACTCTTATGCTAGGCCTCAGCACACTTAATGTCTCTATCAACTAATCCAACTGCTAACACCAGTACTAAATGAGCCTTTTACTACAATGTAGGGACTTCCCAGATGTTCTCTCGCTGGTTTTGAAATCTGAGATAACAAGCAATAAAACAGAGTTATGTTTATGATCCACAAGACAATGTTGAGCAAATCAATTCTGTTACTGTATTTCATTAACATACCTGCATTTGGGGGATTTAAAGGGGAAAGCACAGCCAAGACAAGTAAGTAGGCATGAAATTCTAAGACTGAGAGAGGGTTGCTTTGCATTAATCTCAATGTCATTTAAAAGAAAATGACTAAAGCCATTAATTGTAAGGTATTTCCAGTGTCATACCTCTCTGTTGGTGCATGTCAACTCTTCATACCAGTGCAAAATGCTTCCCACCTGCATGGCAGAACAGTCTTCAAGCTTCACACTGGGAAAAGAATTACAGAGATGTAGTGCAATAACGGTGATTTTGGCCTCAAATATCAGGCAACTCATTTCTATCTCAATATTCTTTTGTTAGTTCACTGAATGGAAAATACAGTGGACTCAGTAGACTTTGAGCACAGAACATATGCAAACACATGGTTTCTATGAGGCAATGTGCATACAAAGTGGGAGACGGAAGGGAATCAAGCTTGCCCACCAATCCTGTCAATGTTATTTCAAATAAACGAGAGCAAGCAAATTTCAGAGCAGTGAAGCAATTCAGAAAACACAGCAACAATGAAATCCACAATGAAGCATCTTTAAGTAAAATGAAAATGGTAATGTTTCTATTTGCTTTATTTCAAAAAAGCATCAAAAATGCTTGTTTTCATTTAGCAACTATTTCTGCTTCTTCAGCTCTAATTACTAGCTTGCAGTTACTACTTTATCCAGTGAAGTACAAGTCTGACCTCTAGTGACCGCAATATGCGGATTGAGTGGGATTAACGCCGTAACTTCGCCCCTCCCCCCCCTTTTGACCAATGAAATATTTGAATCCTGATGATTCCTGCTTGCAAGATAAGGTGGGACAGACAAAAATCATGTAAGAAGGCTGGATTCATACCATAAAGAGAAGTTGATCACTGGAGTTTATTAAAGGGGTTCTCACCAAGAACAAAATCAAGCCAGTCCAATTTGGTTTTCTTTGGTACCGTGGAAGCCACATGGTTTGCTAGAGGAAAGCAAACAAACAAAACCCCTGCATCTTACAGGGCTGCATGGAATGCTGAAGACAGGCAAACCGCTCTAGGTAAGACAGAGACAGTAAATGACAACAACAACCACCACCCAAACAAAAAGCCAACCAAACAAAAAACCCCAAACATACACACACAGGAAACCCATAAATAAACCCACCAACCTGCAAGTGGGATTTGCTCTTTCTTAGGATCTGAAAGGAAACACGGAAATTTAAACACCAAAAAAGGAGATGGGAGGAACTGGATTTTCAAAGGGAGTGTGTGTTCAATCTGAGGTTGAATCAACTGGGGAAAAGGAAACCCTCTCTTCACAAAGTGTAACAAAGTGTATTGCAAAATCGAACATTTGGCACCCCGCAGTTACAGGTTAGGGCCAAGAACGTTAAAGCACTGTTGGATGAGCCATTTCTTCAGGTGCCCTGCAGATGACTGAGGAAATGGGTCCCCAACGCTGATCCTCTTAACGATCCTCCTCAGGCCATGGAATACACTTGGAAGGCTGAAAAGCCGCCCTGGGAATGGAAAGAGAATCACCTCCACCACGCTGTCAGGTCAGACAGCTTTCTAGCTCACTGCATGGTACTTGGGGAAGCAGCCTTTCACACCTCCAAATTATATTCTATGTTCATCTCAGGCACACAGACACGGAAAGTTACACGGTATGATTATTCCATTAGCATGTTGCAAATTCTTGGAATCCAGTGGTTTCTGCTTTCCTTCAGAGCAAAAGATGACAAAACTCCTAAGTGCAGAGGAATGTTTAAAAACCTAAGTCGCATGCATGGGGACAAAAACCCACAAAGCTGAAAAAGCCTCCTTGTCCAGCTTCATTAAAAAGAGGGACACATCAGTAAGCAACCACTGCTCTTGGATGCCTGTGTTATGTGGGGTTTTTTCAGTGGCTGGAATTGGCCCTGTGCAAGCAGGGACTCTCACAGAGAGGCTGCCTTCTCAACAACCCCTCTCCAGTCCCATTTTGTCTCAAAATGGGAGGCACTGCATTTAAATTAAGGAAATAAAGATACTCTAAGTATGATTACAAGTCCACAAAGACATATTTAAAAACAGACTTACAAGAGTGCTAGAACAAAGCTGGGTTTTAAAAGGTAAAAAATAATCCTAGTTGCTCTTGCTGTTTCATCTCAAGAACACAACATTAAAACTATAGCATGGTACCAAGTTTTACACACAGATTACATAAACTTGCTGTGAATGTATAGATGTGCAGTGCTCTGTGATCTTTGATAATTTTTGTCCAAGTGTGCCTTCAGCTACATTTTCAGTCTTTTCCTTCCTCTTCAGGGACATAGGTTTGGGTCAAGAAAATTCTAGTCCTGGTTTGCAAAGACTCAACTTAATCCAGAATTGCATTTTTGGGAGCTAACTCAGAAGGGGTTTTGCACCTATCAACAGGTCTTAAGTATCTAAGTGAGAAAAAGCAAAACTACAGCTGAAGAAAACTTCCAAACATAAAATGGTTTGGGTTGGAAGGACCTTAAAGATCATCTAGTTCCAACCCCCTGCCATGGGCAGGGGCACCTTCCACTAGACCAGGCTGCTCAAAGTCCTGTCCAACCTGGTCTTGAACACTGCCACGGAGGGCACTCACAACTTCTCTGGGCCACAACATGATAGAAGCAGAAAGGCTGATACACCTGACCCTTACTTCAAAGATAGACACTCTTAATGTATATTAAGTTCAAAAACAGGACTAGCACTATGCTCACTGTGAACACTGAAGCTGTAATGTTTGAATGCTTCCAAGAGTACCATAAAATCTTCACAGGTCAAGCCACAGTTCAGGGCCAAATCTCTATGGGATTCTTGGCTGATGAAAACAATTATGAAAAAGAAATACCATCAGCCTCGGGCACCGCCGTTTTACCCAGCACATACTTTGCACCAGGAAGTGGTCACATTTAATGGCAACTAAGGATTCATTATTACATCTCAGAAATAAAAATGGATGTCAGAGAAACACATGGAGCAACAGCGGGACCATCTCATCGTGTAATTACCTTGATAAAGTGACCACATGCTTAGTACAGACACTGGCAAACACACGTTTATGAAACTGAAGCATCATTTACGCTGTCTCTAAACAACAGGAAGACTATTTACTCCCGAGCATCTCAGGGTGAGTGGACCCTCTGAGTACGCAGGGAAATCTGTAGGGAGTTTGTGGAAATTCTGCCTGGGCCTTAATTTCAACAGAGTCTGTTGAAATTTTTTCCAGCCTAACAAGATTCATCCATCCATCCACCTCCAAGACGCAAAGCAGTGGCAAAGATAGTGTTATGTTGCTGCTGATTTGGGTGGGGTCTTTTGTGAGTCTTCTTGCTTTGTAAGCTCACAAAAGAAGAGTTCTAACAGTAGAGCTCGACATAAAACCAGGCATCATTTGCAATCTAGTCACCCAGCAGGACAACCTGTAAAATTAGCTTCTTCACACGTTCATTGCCTCAGTAAATCCACCCTGACCTTAGGGAGGTCTAGACCTTTGTTTTGCAAATGCTTTCAAAGGACATATTAACAAACCTCACCAACTTGTGATCTGCAGAGGTATATTCCCCTGTAGCTACTTCAACTCAAACTACAAACCACGTTAACACTTCCTTCAGTTGCGAGACACATCAACCATGTATTTTGGTGCCTCTCATTCAGTACAGACCAAGAACAGCCCTCTTCTTCCCACACCAGCTCTTCACTTCCACAGCTTTCCTCACCTTTACCTACCAGCAGGCCGAAGGAGTCATCTAGTGCCCACAGATAATTCCCGCAGCCTCACCCGCTTCTTCAGTCCAGCTGTCAGGGCAAGACACCAGAGGTCTGAACCCTTCAAGTACACGCAGCCCTGACAAGATCCGGGCGGTGAGCCGTTGCCTCCCACGTCACTCATTACCTCATTAGTATTGTTGTTGTTACCGTTGTTTCTTCTCTCTTCGTGCTGTTCCATTAAAACTGTTCTTATCTCAACCCGCGGGGTTTCACCCTTTTCTCCCCATTCTCCTCCCCACCCCGCCACAGGGCGAGGGGTGACTAAGCGGCCGCGTGGTGCCTGCTCCCAGCCGGGCCCAAACCACGACGGTCCTTTTTGGTGCCCGACATGGGGCACGAGGGGTTGAGACAACGGCAGATCTGGCCAGAGCGCGTTGAAAGGTCTGTCACACCCCTCTGTGACGCAGTTAAATCACCGCTGGTCATGCTGGTTCGGCTGCTCACGCAGCGGTGCTGTGTCAACTCGTACAGGCACTGTGTGCTCCCTGCGCTGATGGTCGGGACCTCTGGGAGGGGGATCAGGACTAGCATCTTGCTGCACCGGCTGATGTCGACTCAGGATCTGATTGCATCCCTGGCCACTGCATCACTGGTCACGAGGTTAAGCTGGTATTTGTATGTGGCATTGCTGTCGTGCCCATCCCCCAGGCACCTTCTCACGGCATTTGTTACTCATCGCACCCAGCCCACAGGAGGGACAAAGGAGGTCACTTTCTCCCACTCTTCCACCTCTCCTTCCACATTCAGTCTCATTATAGCAGCTTTTGAGAATTCCAAATATCCCTGGGATGCCCAAGCCAGCATGTTCTTGCTGTATCTCCTGAACGTGTCCCAGGGCATTGTTCACGGTTAAACAAACTTTTGCTAAGAACACCACCCAGAGATCTGCCCTGAGGCTGGATAATTATGAGTGGCAGGGTGTGTGGGAGAGTACGGGCAAGTGCCTGGGACAGTGGTCACCCCCACTGTTTTGGAATTTCACCCCTGAACAAATACAGAATCCTGAAAAACTAGTAAAATACTTAGAAAAGGTATGCTGTCACCCTGGCAATTCCAGAGAGACACAAATCACTGCAATATGCTGGGGCCTGGCCCATGCCTACCGAGCCCTTCTCAGCACTGCTCAGTGCCCTCAAGGGGAAGAGAAGGTCTCTGGACCTTCTGAGTAATTTTCACAAGGAGCGACTCTGATGAGGATTAGAGGGGCCCTGCCTCCAGCCAGGGGGAGGAAAGGGACAACCGGCTTTACTGGACTGCGTGGGCCCGATGACCTGGAACGTCAGACCCACAGGAGTCTAAGGCTCCAGGAGACGCTGGTGCACACTGTACCCTAATGCCATCGAGCTATAGAGGGGCAGAACCCTTTCGTCTTTCTGGAGTGACAGGCACATCCCAACAGCTAACTGTACTGGAAGCTGACCTGAGTCTAACTGGGAATGACTGGCATAAACACCCCATTGTGACTGGCCCAAAGGCTCCGCGCATCCTTGGCACAGACTACCTCAGGAGGGGGTATTTCAAGAACCCAAGAGGGTACCCATGGGCCTTTGGTATAGCTGCCTTGGAGACAGAGGATGTTGAATAGTTGTCCACCTTGCCCGGTCTCTCAGAGGACCCTTCTGTGGTGGGGCTGCTGAAGGCTGAAGAGTAACAGGTGCCAATCGCTACCACAACAGTACATCGGCGGCAATATTGCACCGACCGAGACTCTCCGATTCCCACCCATGAGCTGATTCAGCAACTGGAAAGTCAAGGGGTGATCGGCACAACTCGCTCACCCTTTAACAGCCCCACGTGGCCAGTGTGAAAATCTAATGGAGAGTGGAGACTAACAGTAGACTATGGTGGCCTGAATGAAGTCCCGCCACCCCTGAGTGCTGCCATGCCAGCCACGCTAGAACTTCAATCCCAACTGGAGTCAAAGGCAGCCAAGGGGTACGCCACAACTGGTATCGCTCATGCGTTTTTCTCAATCCCTTTGGCAGCAGAGTGCAGGGCACCGTCTGCTTTCACTTGGAGGGGTGTCCAGTACCCCTGGAATCGACTGCCCCAGGGGTGGAAACACAGTCCCACCATTTGCCATGGATGGATTCAGACTACACTGCAACAGGTGAAGCTCCACAACACCTGCAATACATCGATGACATCATTGTGATGGCCAAACCATCTGGTTCCCGACATCTGGATACCAGCATCTGCACAAAGCACCTCTGACCAGTGCAACTGGCGCAGCAGCTGCCCCTGGGACTCAGCTGGAACCACAACTGGTAGCAGACGCTGTGCTGGGCCATCTCTGTGGCTCACCAGCCCACGCAAGGCATGAAATTGAGCGTTGCTGCAGCGAGGCTCTGACTGATCCCTTCCTGCTCTGCAGGCTACAGCACGTCCACGCATGGATCTGAACCTCAGCTTCCAAAGTCGGACGGTTACCAGAGGGAAATACACTGACCGGGTGCTGCTTTCTCCGAGGCTGTCGGGATTTCCTTTGGAACTTAGGAGGTTTTTTGGGAATAGCTCCCTATTCTAGCTTTCTACTTCCCTCTTTAACAACATTAACAGAAAGTATGAAGGTAAATGTCACGCGAATAAAATACTGAAAATGAGTTCTTGCTCTGTAAAGTCAGCAAAGCTGGACTACTCACCCCTGGGATGCCAGCTAGGAATCAGCCTGGGATCCAGCCGAGGAGTTGGAAAAGCCCTCCCGGTGGCCGCATCTGCAACCAAACACCCACGAGAAGTTACCGTCGTGTGTTCTGACCCACGGGGCCATAACTGAACAGCAGAACACAGAAAGGGGCCACATCATGACACAGCACAGGCGCGCAGGACTGCGTTCTCACCCCTGCAGAGGCGCCTGGCTGACTTTGGGCTTGGAGCTGGCAGCTCCCGAAGGTTTAAGGACAAGGCCATGACGCACCCGCGCGACCTCTCTGCAGCTCAGCCCTGGAACCCAGCCGGGAAGCTGGACAGCCCTCGCCTGCAACTGTGTCCGTGAATGAACACAGGACAGAGCAGCTCCTGTGAAACGTTTCAATGTGCTGCTTCAGGTCTGAATGCCAGCGAACGCAGCTCAGACACAGGACTGCTCCAGAGCACTCCTCTCGCCTTCTGCTCAGGTGCCTCTTGCAGATAGTTACCGGCTGCCTGCAGTGGTGTGGAGCTGTCAGCTCCCTGGAACTCCCAAGGCTCCTAATCAGGCTCTAGCTGAGAAGCTTGATAAGCCAGGCCAAGGCCATCGCCTGCAATCCAGCAGAGCTCAGAGAAGTTTCCATGCACACAGAGGAAGCCCACACCTGGGAACTGGAGGAAAAAGCGACAACAGGCTGTTCCAGGCGGCAGCAACGCTGCCCCTGCCTGTTCCTGCAGGCTGGGGACCTGTGGTTCATCCGAGGGGAGCAGGACTGCAGGACTGGAGCAGAAATGCTCCTGTTTTCCCGAGCAGACCTCTCCTGAGCGTGCCCCTCTGGGGTGGCCACGAGGCTGACAGCTGGGATCCAGCCAGGGAGTGGCAGAGCCATGGCCCCGGGCAGGACTGCAGCCAGCCCGGGGAGAAACGCTGCCGTGGGCTGTTGTCTGGCTCCCGTGGTGCCACGCGCTCACCCGCCCTGGCACACAGCGGGGGCAGGCTGCCCTGGGGCAGGGCACTGTGGCACGGGGCCGGGTGTCCCCACAGAGACTTAGTGCTGGGTTTCTTACCCTGCACGGCCGCTCCCACCAGAAAATGCCCCCAAAGCAGCCACAGCCCCTCTACAGCTCCCCACAGGGTGTCTGCCCCCTCTGCCCGCACCGCGGTGCCTGCCTGGCTTGCCCGGCCCGGCCCAGCTGCTCTCCCAGATCCAGCCTTAGCCTTGGCCCCGCCGCCGCCCCACTGAGGCGCACTGGATACCACACCGCACTCCTCGGGGCTGGGTGCTGGCCCTCTGCCTGCCTACCTGCTCCCTGTGCTCGTCTTGGAGCAGCCTGCGGGCTTGCAGGACCACCAGGAGGAGGAGAAGGAGGCGGGTAAGGACCCGGGCCCCACACGCTCGCACCATGCTGCTACCGGCTGCTGCTGCTGCCGCCACCGCTGCCGGAGCGTTGCCCACAGCTGGCGTGGCACAGCACAGCAGGGAAGGGCTCTGTCACCTCAGAGACCTGCCAGGCCCCACGCCCCACCAAGCCCCTCCAGCGTACACCCGGTGCCATTGAGTTACCGAGTCTGCACACTCTTGCGTTTCCTCGTTCTCCGTGCGCGGGGAAGAAGCCGAAGTGGAGAAGGGTGGATGGACCTGTTTTGGGAGGTGTCGTGTCTCTAGTACCTCACCTGTCGTGCCTCTAGGATACAGCTCTTGTGTGAATACATTTCAAAACACCTTTCTCTGTCTTTGAGATGAGAGGGAGAGTTATATACCCTGTTTGCTTTCTGGGTTAAGAAATGAAGGTAAACAAGGCCTGTCTTCTCAAGTGTGGCTTCAGGAACCCACTGGTGAAAGAGTCTGCAAGGCTGGAGCGGATGGTGAGCCTTCGAGGACAGTGATCTGTCTAACTGCAGTGCACTTCAAAGTTAATGGCTGAAATACGTGGCTGAAATCTTTTGTGCCTTTCCTCGGGAGCCAAATGCAGTATGTCTGACCTCACAGGCACGCTGGTTCTCCAGATGCCCGCGGGCTATACCCAGGTGGGTCCGGAAGAGCAGTCCAGGGTCACTTCTGCTGTCCCCTCCACGTGGGCACCAGATACGTCAGTGTGCTCAGAGGTGCAGGTCCCGCCCTGCCCAGCGACCGGTAGTTGTTATCACCTGATACAAAACAGTACGTAAGCGCCTTGACTGAGCACCGGTTTGGTGTCAGGACGGGCTGTTGAGGCCTCTTCCATTCGGTACCAAAGCCCGTTACCGGCCTGCAAGTACAGACCAGGCTGTATGAGGGGGCTCCATCTGATGCCTTCGAGTTCAGCTGATGACAAAACCAGGACACAGCGCAGCTCTTTCACCTGCAGACGCTTCGCGTTTTACCGGCAGAAGGTCCTGGGCAGACCCTCGCCTGCCCATGTCCACCTCCAGGCAGCAGCTCAAAAAGGCCTGAAACTCAGCGCACAGTTGCTCGGGGTTCTGCAGCTCTGGTGTCCCGTTGGTCGCTATCAGATACGTCACCTAGAGAGAACAGAAACACGAGACTCCACCTGTTTCTTTCTTACCCAGAACTGCTCAGAGAGCGCCCATTTTTTAAGGTCCAGTCTTCGGTGCCAGTTTCTTCCCTGGCAGAGGGTTAGAGATGATTTTTCTATACCTACAAGAAAAAAAAACCTGATGCAGCCACAGCTACTCCAACATCAACATGATCTTGCCTTGACAGCTGATTGCAGTGGCTGACCCAGTTAGTATGAACTCCATCAGCAAAAGCACATTTTGTTTCTCCATGCATCGACACCAGCTTTACTGGCTATTTTAAAGAGTGAATTTGGTCCAGCTGTATTATTTCAAAGGATGATTACATAAAATGCATCCCTGCAGTGCTCACTGCTCCCTAAAGTACAGCTTCCTTAAAACAAACCTAGTCCAGATTTTTGCCCTGTTCTAGATAAAAATGGTAACCAGATGAAAAAAAAAGTAGATCCATCAGCTTATTCCTTGGATAAACAGAAACATTTGGAATCTCATTTTCTACACAGACGTGTAAGCTGCGTACACAAATATACTACGAAGAAAAAGCATAACTGGGCAGACAGGAGCCACCGCAACTCTGTCTTTCAGCAGTCTCCAAATTCCAGATCAGCAAGTCTTCCTGACAGACCTCAGGCCAAGGAATTAGAACAGAATTTTGCAAAACATGGAGCGAGCATTATCCAGGGCAGTTCACTTGGAACCAAGGTCTCACATGCTGAGAAGCTGGACAGATGAGTTCATTCTGCTTCTGCAAGACGTTCTTTAGAAACGCAAGACAAACATTTTGAACCGTTTGCACCTAAACTTCCAATATATGTCTCAAATATACAGCAATAATAACAGAAATAGATCTAGGAGTCTTCCATAAAAACGTCTGCCATGGCAAGAACAGCTCTGCGCTACTGGCGTTTAAAGAGACGGTGGCCAAAGGGACTTTGCTCTTATCCTCTTAAACACAGAGGAAAAATTCCAGGCCTAAAAAGGCAAATGAACTATCCTAGAGGAAAAACAACAAAAGGAAGTTTCTCTACTTTTCCCACAACAGAAGTGTCACAAAATCAGTCCTGTCCTGTCCCTCTGCAGCTGCCCTCAGGCACCGGGCACAGCGGTGAGCCGGAGGGCCTGTCCTCACTGCGGTTAAATGGTGCTGCCCCAGGGACGTCCCTTCTCCTGCGGTAAAGGAACACAGCACCCATGCCAGCCTTGGGAATTTTATTCCGGCTCCATTCACCTGGCTGTGAAACAGGAGTGCCAGGACAAAGGGAGCTCTTTCAGCTGCTCCTTTCTTCACAGAACTCCAATCAGCAGAGTCATCTGTAGCTGGGTACTGCACCTTTTAAACAGTTCTACGACCACAGAAAAAGATCTAGGGGAAGCTGAAGCACCTTCTTGCCGTGTCTCTTTTGCTTTCCTGTGATCCAGCTGGCAGAGAAAAACAAGGACAGTACAAAGGAAAGAAGTGTTTGCAGTAGCTGCAAAGGGGCAACAAGCTCATGGATTTCTTTAACGTACCCAGAAACAAGAAGGGATTTGGCATACAGCTGCAGTCTGTGAAAATGAGACCCTAAAGTCATCCGGGGCACCCAGATACATGACAGAACAACATATGGATGATTTAGAAGCCTGAGACTGTAAAAGATTCGCAGCATTTGGAAAATGGCTACAGTTTTGAAGAAAATTGATGCAGTGTGGTTAATAAATGCAAAAGCAAACAGAAATGCCTGGGATTTGGTTTGTTGGGTTTTCTTAAAACTGAAACTGGGGAGGTCTAACCAGCATTTCAAAGGATATTTATCGCACCAGTATTTGTCCCTCAGGCCCCAGGCATACGCCTGGTGGAAGGAAATCCCAGTGAGAGAAAACAAACACCGTCACAGAAATATCCAGGACACTCTTGGCTGGAAAATGGTTCATTCCTGTGAGTTCTGCATCGGCTGGAAAGAACATGAGCAACAGGGGATGCATTTGCTCCACATGTGGAAAACGAGAATCATATCTACATTCAGACTGGTGTAAACTCTATGATCAACGATCCTTTAATGCCCTTAGAGTACGTTTAGGTATTTCAACTCCTATCAGGAACGGAAGCTGCTGCGTGCCTTGCACTATTAAAACAAGCATTCAGAAAAATGTGAAAGAGCATCCTTTGGTTTCCAGGCTTCGCAGAACTCCCTGGATGGGGTCTAAATGTGACTATTAAACCCAACAGCTACTGTGTGCCATCAGCTAAAAACCTGACCTGCAAACACAGGCCTTGCTTATCAGCTCTCCTGTCTGGATGCAGCTGAGAGCTCTCACTGCACCCTGTGATTCCACACACAACAGCAGAGGGATCCTGTCCCTGCTGGGGATGATTCACCTTCATAAAACCAGCTGGGAACTGGGAAACTTCAGGTGATCCACCACAAGCTGTTCACTGTTCCCAGCTCAGGGGCAACAGCCTCTGCCCAAGACTCCAGGAGTGAACACAGACGGGACCAACTCCAGGTGCCTGATTTTAACCTCCTGCAGGTTGACTCAGACACCTGAAGATGCCTTGAAGCTCCAAGTGCTGATCTCAACTCCTGCAGCAGACGAGGCATGTATGAAGAAAAAGAGCATCTCAAATAATCTGGGCAAGGGCAGGAATGGCTGAATGTGAATTTGATCAGAGAGAAAAAATCCAGTTCCCTGCCTCACAGTTGACCTGAGGCTTCTCGAGGAGCCCTAATCAACAGTTGAGGTTAAGGAAGCTGGGAATTTTCAGCCTGTAAACCAGGGACACAGGCCTACTGCCACCCTGCCAGCTGCGGTGCACTCAGCTTACTCAGCATCAGGCTGAACCCAAACCTGTTTTCTTCTTCTGAGATAAAAGCCGAACCAAAAAGCCCACCCTGAAACAGGCAGCTCAGATGCAAACCCCAAGCCTAAAGGTGAGCTAAAGCCCAAAACAGAAAGGTCACTGAGACAGGTAGGTCAGATGCAAACCCGAACTCTAAAAGTGAAATAAAAACCAGAACTAAAAAGCTCACCCTGAAACTGGCATCTCAGATGCAAACCCCAAGTCTAAAGGTGAGCTAAAGCCTGAAACAAAAAGCTCACCCTGAAACAGGCAGATCAGACACAAACCTGAACTTTAAATTTGAAGCTAAAAGCCGAAGCAAAAAGCTGACCCTGAAACAGGCAGGTCAGATGCAAACCCAAACTCTAAATTTGAAGCTAAAACCCGAACCAAAAAACTCCTCCTGTGAGGGAAGGGGCTAAGGAAATCTTGGTGAAAATATTATTGCTTAATGATGATCTAGATTACTGTGTAACCCAAAGAATTAGGCTAATGGATACCGCTTAATATTTTGCTGACTATTGTACAAACTAGTTGAAGCAAGGAATGTTGTGGCCCCTTACAAAAGACAATTCCTGATAAACTCACAGAATCACGAAGATTTATGGCTCCACACAAGGATAGTTCCTGATAAGAACCTGGGGGATGCCTCAAGAACCGACTGAAACCAACCCTACGGTTTGAGCAAGAGCCAAGGAGCAACTGAGTCTGCGCAAGAACAAGGGGTTACTAGCGGTGACGAAGAGAAGCCATCAGCCTTCATCTCCACGACCCCCCTACCTGCCCCCCCCCCCCGACGACCACCACAAGGAGGCACTGCGCAAGCGCAGTTAGGAGGAGTTTATGGAAACGACCTTTTGGAACTAATTTTAATACAAAGCAGGGACAGGTTATGCCTATGTATAGGTGTATTGGGAAACCTTGGGTATATGTAGCATCTGACCGTTTAAATCAGAGACAAGTTGCCGCGTTGGGGCACGCACGATTTTGGTGGGGCTGCTCCCCGTGCTGCCCAGCGCTGAATACACATACCTACTTTACAGTCTCACAGACTGGGGAGTGCGTTTTCCGCACATCACCTGAAACAGGAAGGTCTGATGCAAACCCAAACTCTAAATTTGAAACTAAAAGTGAAACCAAAAATCTCACTCTGAAACAGGCAGCTCAGGTGCAAACCCAAACCCTCAACGTGGGCTAGAACATGAACCGAAAAGCTCACCCTGAAATAGGAAGTTAAAATCCAAACCTAAACTCTAAACATAACCCAAACGTGAAATGACATAACCCCCCGCTGCTCCTTTCTGGACCACCAGGCTGCAAGGGATGTCTTTTCCAGCTGAACTGAAGAGCGCATCAGCCTGCTCCTGGTGACACACGGGCGTTGTGCCAGTGCTCAGGAGCATCGGACTGGCAACATATACAGAAAAATGACATGAAACCTACAATCTAGATCTAAAATCCAAGGCAATGAAAAACCTAAGGGGATGCAAACCCCAACATCTAGATAAAAAGCCTAAAGCAATGTAGAGCCTAAAGTAAGGTAGACAATAACATCTGGACGTAAACTCTAACATCTAAACGTAAAGCCTAAGCCGATGTAAATTCTAACATCTAAATGTAAAGCCTAAGCCGATGTGAACCCCTAAGCCGATGTGAACCCCTAAGCCGATGTGAACCCCTAAGCCGATGTGAACCCCTAAGCCGATGTGAACCCCTAAGCCGATGTGAACCCCTAAGCCGATGTGAACCGTAACATCCAGATGTAAACCCTAAACCGATCTAAACCGTAACATCCAGATGTAAACCCCTAAACCGAGGTAAACCCCTAAACCGAGGTAAACCCCTAAACCGAGGTAAACCCCTAAACCGAGGTAAAAGGGAACATCCAGATGTAACCCCTAAACCGACGTGAACCCCTAAACCGACGTGAACCCCTAAACCGATGTAAAAGGGAACATCCAGATGTAACCCCTAAACCGATGCAAACCCCTAAACCGATGCAAACAGTAATATCCAGGTGTAACCCCTAAACCAACGTAAACCCCTAAACCGACGTAAACCGTAACATCCAGATGTAAACGCAAAACCGAGGTAAAACCCGAAACCAAGGTGAACCGTAACATCCACATGTAAACCCTAAACCAGTGTGAAACCCTAACATCCAGATGTAAACCCTAAACCGATGTGGAACCCTAAACCAACGTAAATCATAACACCCAGGTGGAACCCCTAAACCGAGGCAAACCCCTAAACCGAGGCAAACCCCAACATCCATATGGAAACATTAAACCGATGCAGACCCTAACATCAAGATGTAGACCCCAAAGCGAGGGAAGGCCCTAAAGCGAGGTAAAGAGTAATATGCAGATGTAGACCGTAAAGCCAGGTAAACCGTGACATTCACACATAGACACGAAAATGATCTACGACCCCAACGCCCTCGACGACCCCAACGCCCTCGACGACCCCAACGCCCGGTAAACCGTCACATCCAGATGTACGCCCCAACGCCCTCGACGACCCCAACGCCCTCGACGACCCCAACGCCCTCGACGACCCCAACGCCCTCGACGACCCCAACGCCCTCGACGACCCCAACGCCCGGTAAACCGTCACATCCAGATGTACGCCCCAACGCCCTCGACGACCCCAACGCCCTCGACGACCCCAACGCCCTCGACGACCCCAACGCCCTCGACGACCCCAACGCCCAGTAAACCGTCACATCCAGATGTACACCCCAACGCCCTCGACGACCCCAACGCCCTCGACGACCCCAACGCCCCCGACGACCCCAACGCCCCCGACGACCCCAACGCCAGGTAAACCGTCACATCCAGATGTACACCCCAACGCCCCCGACGACCCCAAAGCCCTCGACGACCCCAACGCCAGGTAAACCGTCACATCCAGATGTACGCCCCAAAGCCCTCGACGACCCCAACGCCCGGTAAACCGTCACATCCAGATGTACGCCCCAAAGCCCTCGAAGACCCCAACGCCCGGTAAACCGTCACATCCAGATGTACGCCCCCAAGCCCTCGACGACCCCAACGCCCGGTAAACCGTCACATCCAGATGTACGCCCCCAAGCCCTCAACGACCCCAACGCCCGGTAAACCGTCACATCCAGATGTACACCCCAAAGCCCTCGACGACCCCAAAGTCCTCGACGACCCCAACGCCAGGTAAACCGTCACATGCAGATGTACGCCCCAAAGTCCTCGACGACCCCAACGCCCGGCAAAACGTCACATCCACATGTACGCCCCAACGCCCGGTAAACCGTCACATCCAGATGTACACCCCAAGGCCCTCGACGACCCCAACGCCCTCGACGACCCCAAAGCCCGGTAAACCGTCACATCCAGATGTACACCCCAACGCCCTCGACGACCCCAACGCCCTCGACGACCCCAACGCCCTCGACGACCCCAACGCCCTCGACGACCCCAAAGCCAGGTAAACCGTCACATCCAGATGTACACCCCAAAGCCCTCGACGACCCCAAAGCCCTCGACGACCCCAAAGCCCGGTAAACCGTCACATCCAGATGTACACCCCAACGCCCTCGACGACCCCAAAGCCCTCGACGACCCCAAAGCCAGGTAAACCGTCACATCCAGATGTACACCCCAAAGCCCTCGACGACCCCAAAGCCCTCGACGACCCCAAAGCCCTCGACGACCCCAAAGCCCGGTAAACCGTCACATCCAGATGTACACCCCAAAGCCCTCGACGACCCCAAAGCCCTCGACGACCCCAAAGCCCTCGACGACCCCAAAGCCCGGTAAACCGTCACATCCAGATGTACACCCCAAAGCCCTCGACGACCCCAAAGCCCTCGACGACCCCAAAGCCCGGTAAACCGTCACATCCAGATGTACACCCCAAAGCCCTCGACGACCCCAAAGCCCTCGACGACCCCAAAGCCCGGTAAACCGTCACATCCAGATGTACACCCCAAAGCCCTCGACGACCCCAAAGCCCTCGACGACCCCAAAGCCCGGTAAACCGTCACATCCAGATGTACACCCCAAAGCCCTCGACGACCCCAAAGCCCTCGACGACCCCAAAGCCCTCGACGACCCCAAAGCCAGGTAAACCGTCACATCCAGATGTACACCCCAACGCCCTCGACGACCCCAACGCCCTCGACGACCCCAACGCCCTCGACGACCCCAACGCCCTCGACGACCCCAACGCCCGGTAAACCATCACCTCCAGATGTACGCCCCAGCGCCCGGTAAACCGTCAGATCCAGATGTACACCTCAAAGCCCTCGACGACCCCAAAGCCAGGTAAACCGTCACATCCAGATGTACGCCCCAAAGCCCTCGACGACCCCAAAGCCCTCGACGACCCCAAAGCCCTCGACGACCCCAAAGCCCTCGACGACCCCAAAGCCCTCGACGACCCCAACGCCAGGTAAACCGTCACATCCAGATGTACACCCCAACGCCTTCTACCACCCCAACGCCTTCTACCACCCCAACGCCTTCTACCACCCCAACGCCTTCTACCACCCCAACGCCTTCTACCACCCCAACGCCAGGTAAACCGTCACATCCAGATGTACACCCCAACGCCCTCTACCACCCCAACGCCTTCTACCACCCCAACGCCAGGTAAACCGTCACATCCAGATGTACACCCCAACGCCCTCTACCACCCCAACGCCTTCTACCACCCCAACGCCAGGTAAACCGTCACATCCAGATGTACACCCCAACGCCCTCTACCACCCCAACGCCAGGTAAACCGTCACATCCAGATGTACACCCCAACGCCCTCTACGACCCCAACGCCCTCTACGACCCCAACGCCCTCTACGACCCCAACGCCCTCTACGACCCCAACGCCCTCTACGACCCCAACGCTGGGTAAACCGTCACATCCAGAGGTACACCCCAAAGCCATCTACCACCCCAAAGGCAGGTAAACCGTCACATCCAGAGGTACACCGCAAAGCCTTCTACGACCGCAAAGCCTTCTACGACCGCAAAGCCTTCTACGACCGCAAAGCCTTCTACGACCGCAAAGCCTTCTACGACCGCAAAGCCTTCTACGACCGCAAAGCCTTCTACGACCGCAAAGCCTTCTACGACCGCAAAGCCTTCTACGACCGCAAAGCCTTCTACGACCGCAAAGCCTTCTACGACCGCAAAGCCTTCTACGACCGCAAAGCCGGGTAAACCGTCACATCCAGAGGTACACCGCAAAGCCTTCTACGACCGCCAAGCCGGGTAAACCGTCACATCCAGAGGTACACCGCAAAGCCTTCTACGACCGCCAAGCCGGGTAAACCGTCACATCCAGAGGTACACCGCAAAGCCTTCTACGACCGCCAAGCCGGGTAAACCGTCACATCCAGAGGTACACCGCAAAGCCTTCTACGACCGCCAAGCCGGGTAAACCGTCACATCCAGAGGTACACCGCAAAGCCTTCTACGACCGCCAAGCCGGGTAAACCGTCACATCCAGAGGTACACCGCAAAGCCTTCTACGACCGCCAAGCCTTCTACGACCGCAAAGCCTTCTACGACCGCAAAGCCGGGTAAACCGTCACATCCAGATGTACACCCCAACGCCATCTACCACCCCAACGCCATCTACCACCCCAACGCCATCTACCACCCCAACGCCGGGTAAACCGTCACATCCAGAGGCACACCCCAAAGACAGGTAAACCGTCACATCCAGATGTAGACCCTGTCCCCGTCCAAAGCCTGCCAAACGTCCCCGTCCAAAGCCTGCCAAACGTCCCCGTCCAAAGCCTGCCAAACGTCCCCGTCCAAAGCCTGCCAAACGTCCCCGTCCAAAGCCTGCCAAACGTCCCCGTCCAAAGCCTAAACCGATCCAAACCCCAAAATCCCGACGTAAACCCTAACCTCCAAACCCTAAACCGATCCAAACCCCAAAATCCCGACGTAAACCCTAACCTCCGAACCCTAAACCGATCCAAACCCCAAAATCCCAACGTAAACCCTAACCTCCGAACCCTAAACCGATCCAAACCCCAACTTCCCAACGTAAACCCCAACGTCCCAACATAAACCCTAAACCTAACACCTAGGTGTAAACCCAAACGTGAAATGACATAACCCCCCGCTGCTCTTTTCTGGACCCCTGTGACCGTCCCTCGCCAGGCTGCAAGGGATGTCTTTTCAAGCTGAACTGAAGAGCGCATCAGCCTGCTCCTGGCGACACACGGGAGTTGTGTCAGTGCTCGGGAGCATCGGCTCAGAAACAGATTCACAAAAACAAAAGTAAAATGACATAGAACAAACATGTGAAATCGAGGCCAAAAAAGTAAATGTGTAATTTAAACTGAAAATTACAGAAAAGTTAAATGTAAAATCTGAATCAGAAACCTAAACATAAAAAGAGATAGAATCTAAATCTCAAATCTCAGCCTAACATCCAGACCTAAAATCTAAACATAAAGTTGTATAAATACTAGATGTTAAATCTAGACTTAAAAAGTTGAACTTGAAATCTGAATGTAAAATCTAACCCTAAAATCAAACTGTAAAGTGACATAAAATGTAAACATAAAAACAAAACCTAAAATGACATAAAATCTAAATGGAAAATGGAACAAAATCTAAACCGAAAATCTAAATCTAAAATCTAGACCTAAAATCTCACTGGAAAGTGGCATAAAATCCTGCTGCTCCTTTCTGTACCTCTATGACCGCTCTTCAGCTCAGAAACAGATTCAGAAAAATAATCTAAATGGAAAATGCCATAAAATCGACAGGTAAAACCTAAACAAAAAAAGGTCAACTCTACACCTAAAATGACAGACTTCCCTCAAACAGTATTTATAACCTATCCAAGTAAGGGGACGCCAATACTTCCAATAGGTTTCATAATCCATAATGTAGGTTTTTGTGCTCAACTAGAGATTCTGATTTCAAACAAGAACAAACAATGAAATAACCCCTTTCCCCACAAAAAAAACCCACACCAAACCAAAACCTTCCTGCCGTCATATTGGCACGCCAGGGCTGTGATCTAACCTGCTTTGAGCCAGCTCTAGAAGCAGAAGGAAAGGTTGCTTCCCAGTCCAGGCACAGCAAGAGCAGGCTGCTCCTGACGGGATGGGGATCTCCGGGCCAGCAGGACCTACCTCAGCACCCCAGTAAGGCAGCAGGGCAGCCCCAGAGGTGGCTACAAGTCCAGATCACCAGGCAAAGCCACGGGGACAAGGCAGGGCCCATACCAAGCCAGGAAGGTAAGTCAGGATCACGGCCAGCCAGCACAGCCAAGGTCAGACACAGTCCCGCGGGGGCCAGGCAGGCCTACAAGGACAAGACAGACAGACCGACCAACAGCCAGCATGCTGGGGCCGGGAGCAATGAAGACCCACGCTCCCACAGCACTGCTCAGGGAGAAGGTTATAGCCTCAGGCTGAGCTTCAGTGGAGCTCCTGGGCTGGGGGCAGGCTGGGGGGAGACCCCAGGAGAGGCTGAGCAGGGTCATTAAGGCTGTTCTCGCCCTTGGGGCCCTGGAAGTGAAGGTTCCCCCCAGAGGGGGAAAAAGGGTTTTAAAAGACGGAACAAATATTCCCATTCCACTATGAGGAAGGTAACTCTACTTATATCATGGGCACAGGATACTGAACTAAAATCAAACCTATCACCTGGAATCTCCCTCCTACCAATCCCAAGGCGCTCGCTTGTCCAAGCTCGTTTCCAAATCCTGCAAACTTAGGAGAAGAACCCATATTCCTTCTCGCTTCACCATCAGCATGTGAAGCGGCACTCCTAAAGAAATCACAGGCAGCTCAGTGTCCAAGGAAGGCTTAAACAGGGAATACTTCTTCACCGACCTTTCAGGAGTAGCCGGAGGAAACCTGCCTATCAGATTTGAGTGCTCAGGAAACGCGGGATACCTTTACAGTACAGATTAAACATTGCTCAGAACAGGACCACAAGAAAACTGGCTGCATTCATCTTACACGATGGTCCTGGTACCCAGCACTATCTCCTCAAGGCACTTGCAGGAAAGTGGATCTTTCCACTAAGCACAGCTGATTGGATAGTCCCCAACTGCCCCTGGAGAGGAACAACCCCAGGCACCAGTATATGCTGGGGGCTGCCTGGCTGGAAAGTGGCTTTGCAGAAAAGGACCTGGGGGACACCAAGTTGAACACGAGGCAGCAACGTGCCCTTGCTGCAAAGGCGGCCAACAGCACCCAGGGCTGCCTTGGGAGGAATGCTGCTGGCAGGCTGAGGGCAGTGATCCTTCCCCTCTGCGCAGCTGTGGAAGCAGAGCTAGAGGCGACTTGGAAATTAGACTTGGATTAACGGTGCAGCAGTGTTCCCCCGCTAAGGAAGGGCACAAAAGCAGAGTGCGGCGGGTACACAAGGAATCCATTCCCCAGGAGCTCCCCAGGCAACCTTGGCTGTTGGCAACATCAGGGGAGCTTGATGTGCTGACTCTGAGAGACAAACGGCACGGCACAGAGGGTGGGGGCGGCCAGGCTCTGCGGTACTGCCCTGGGATGGGAACTGGATGGTGCTGCGGAACCGATAAGCTGCGTATTTGCTACCCGGGGCCGACGCTGTCATTCCTTGAGAGAATACTGTCCTTTGGGTGGACTTTGCCCATCATAATCTCACTATAATCCCAGAACCTGCCTCCATCCCAAAAGCTACCCGCCTTGAAGGTGCGGCCATCCCTTGCTAAGCTTGAGCCCTGAATGTCTCTAGCCTATACCTCTAAAAGTGAAGCGAGAGAGTTGGACACCAATCATAATGAGGGTCTGTACGACTGGAGTCACTCAAGCTCCACCCAAAAAGTAAAAAATAGTATAAAAATAGCTTAAGAGAGGAGGATGTTCGGGAAGATGTCATCGCTGACAAGTCACAGACTCCCTTAAACTTCTGGGATCAGTCGACAGGCTGAGCCTCTCTTTCCCCCCACAGGGAGACCTTTGGGTAAGACTCAAACACTCACTTGCACCACGTGCTCCCCAGCAAACTTAGAAATCTCTGTCGAGTTGCTTTTATAAAACTTAGTGTGTTTTATAGCCAGGCTGTGTTACTCTTACCTGAAACTTGCATGTGCTTTGCAGACAGTGAGTTTATCACCAGCAATCCAACCAACTTGTGTGTCTGTTGCCTTGGTGGCACCCAACTAATCTCAAAGACAACAAGAGAATCGACATAAAAGAATGTAAAAGGTCTGGTTTCATATGTAAGGTTAGGAGTGACATCGCTGACTTCACTGTAGTTTTGTATATAAGACCCAGCTTTAGTTCTCAAAAGCCGTAGCTAGCTTTATGGAGTTACCACCTCACACCCTTTTTTGTGCAGACTGGAATTAAACCAATATCTGGACTCTGTGGTTGTCTGCTCTTTGTACACTGGGTAAAAGAACCCTGATTTTGGGACAGCAGAACCTCCAGGCCAGCAGAAAGAAAGGCTGCTGAGCATCAAACAGATGGATGCACTTTGAAGAGCTTTCAGAACTCGACAGTGCTCTGCCACAAAGTTTCTGGTGACGCAGCCTGAAGCTGCTTTTCAACAAACGATCCAGCTTAGTACCTGCCAGCACTCTAACAAACAGCAGTCTCTCGGCTCAGGGCTCGGGTTTTAGAGAGACTTGGGCCACAAACAAATGCCACAGATGTAGAAAACCTGAAGACTGAGAGCAACTGAAACGTAACTATTATTTTCCATTCCAGCAACCAGTTCTAAAACTACTTAACTCGTGCACTTCCGTAACAGAACACGGTAACTAACAAAAAGAAAGCCTTTTCTTCAGAACAGATTAGTGCATTTTACAAGAAAGCCACCATTGCAACTTACAAAGTCAGCATTATCATTAGCAATGCACCTCTCCTGAAGAGGGAATCCCGACCCTTTTTCAAATGTCAGCTGCAAGAGTGTGTGAATAAAAATCCCCACAAAAACCCCACACCAAAACACACTCACACTCATACCCCAAAAGCTCCATTTAGATTATATACCCACGTATTTATAACAGGTCTTCAGAGATGACAACAATAGCAATTCCGGTCCTTCTCCTCCAGGAACCAGCTACAAAAGAGTAAGACAATTCTGTGTTAGTACCATAGAGCCGAGTTCTACAACCCCCTACGTGACAGTTCTTGCTTTACAACACTTTAGCAGATGGAGACTTCACGGTAGACCACAAAAGCGGTTTTTAGATCCACTATTACCTTCCTCTTCCAACACAGGAAGTCAGTTACTGCCAGAGAAGCACATGCCAAAAACAATCTCCAAACTAAAAAGACTGTTTAACAAACCACAAAGGACATCCAAGATAACACACATTTTGCGTTTTGTCTTTATTATTCTCTTCAAGATGATTCTGTCTAGAAACACTACAGCTCATTTTGAAAAGGACAAAGAACATGCCTCCCTTCAGGAAGAATTTTTCCAATTGCTGATTCTTCCCCAGACTGTTGTTATACTGGGGAGCTCCTTTCCTCTTGCCAACTTCTGTTGCTATGCAGAGCCCAAAAACTAAGAGAGAGCCTGAACCCTTCTACAGGCAGCAGGGTCAGCACAGCATTTTACTGTTAAGGAGGTAGAGAACGGAATAATAGAAAAAGAAATACCAAATAAAAAATATAAATAAGGGGAAAAAGAAGAGACTAACCATTTCTTTTACTTATATATATATCCTAATGTCATATATCTAAATATCACTTATTAACCATTTTAAGCCTCTTAGCCATTCCTTTTCCATTTATATACTCTTAATAAATCAGCTGAGCACTTCTAAAGACAAAAAACTTTGCCACTTTTTGGACTGCGGTAAGAAAATTCTAAAGCAGAGTCTTCCTGGCGTAGGGTGAAGTGTCCCCAACAGAGACACAAGCCCTAACACAGGAACAGATCTCTGTCTTGCTGAAAATTTGCACTCCAAGAATCACAAGTTCTGCTCCAGGGCAGTACAGCACTATTTTACCCCCCAGACTTTGGGTTTCCTCTGGGCTGCGGCTGTTGAAATCGCCCCCCCGTGTGCCCCCAGGCCATCCGCTGAAGGGGGCTGGGCAGAGGGGTGGTGGGCGGGGCGGTGCATGGGGGCTGCATCACCCCCATGGCACAATGCCCCGGGGCAGGATCAAGGGAGCCCCCTGCCCTGTCCCTGCCAGAGCTGGCCCGGGCAGCCCAAGGGAGACATCCCCGAGGAGGTCCCTGAGGAGCCGGCGGAATGGCTTGGAGGGACTGAGGGAGGACGAGCGGAGGCCGCACGGGGCTGCTGGGGAGGAGAACCACCAGCGACAGCCGGAGGTGCCCAGGGCTGTCGGGCCTTTCCAGCTGGAGAGCAGCGGCCAGGCAAGGGGATGCCTTCTGGAGGAGCACTGCGGAGCTCACCATCCTCACCCCTGTGGAGCCAGGGGCAGCGGCAGTAAGAAGGGGGACGCAGGCACGCTGGCAGGGGTGCCAGTGCTTTGGAGCACCCACAGGTGCCCTGCCAGGCGTGGTGGAGGGGGATTCTTGCCCCCGAGGTCGATCAGGCCGGGGGCATTTGGCCGCTCTGGGCAGCCCCGGAGGTGGCTCCAGGTGGAGGGAGAAGCAGGGGTCAGGCACCTCCTGGGAGGCACGACCAGCCTGTGGGAGGAGGAGGAGGAGGCAGGTCATGCTCACATGCTCAGGGAGCAGCCGATCACCAGCGCTGGGGTCAGGAAGGAATTTTCCCCCGGGGCAGATTGGCACTGGGCCCTGGGGGTTTTTTGCCTTCCTCTGCAGCACTGAGCACCACCACTTGTGAGGGCCCCTCTGCTCCGGTTTGGCTGGGTCACTGCCTGCTGCTCCTGCCCCACGACAATGGCCTCTCGGGCCCTGCAGCTGGGCGGAGGAAGGCTTTTTTACCCCCGAGGTGGGCTAGCAAGTGTCCCCAGGGGTTTTTTGCTTTCCTGCGCAGCACAGAGCACGGCCCCTTGCCAGGGCTCCTCTGGGCCATTCTGGCCAGCTTCTTGCCTGCGGCTCTCGCACCTCCCAGGCGCTGCTTGTGCCCTGGCTCTCTCGGGCTCTCGTGCCCTTTGCAGTTTGTAGCGGGAGCGAGCTCTGCTCTTGCCTCGGCTCTATTTCCCCAGGGGTTTGGGCTTGGGCAAAGCAGCCTGTGCCTCGACAGATTCCACCCGTCCAACCTAACCCTAAAACGATATAAAATCATAACCTGAAACCCAAACCTAAAAACTATACCTCATTATAAAAAATAAAGTCTAGACTTAAAAAACAAAACATATAGACATATAATTATGTAGCATCTAAACATAAAAAGACATCAACGAAGCCTAAAGCTAAAATGACATAATGTAAGCTAAAAGCCCGAACAAAAAAGCTCACCCTGAAACAAGCAGTTCAAATGCAAACCCAAAGTCTAAAGGTGAGCTAAAAGCCGAACCAAAAAAGCTCGCCCTGAAACAGGCAGCTCAGATGCAGACCGTAACTCTAAAAGGTCAGCTAAACCCCGAACCAAAAACCTAACTGTGAAACACGCAGGTCAGATGCAAACTCGAAGTCTAAAGGTGAGCTAGAAGCCGAACCAAAAGACTCACCCTGAAACTGGCAGGTCAGATGCAAACCCAAAATCTAAAGGCAAGCTAAAGCCTAAACCAAAAAGCTCACCCTGAAAAGGCAGCTCAGATGCAAACCCAAACCCTAAAGGTGACCTAAAAGCCAAACGAAAAAGCTCACAGATAAACAGGCAGATCCAATGCAAACCCAAACTTTAAATTTGAAGCTAAAAGCCGAACGAAAAACCCCACTCAGAAACAGGCAGGTCAGATGCAAACACAAACTCTAAACGTGAGCTTAAAGCACGAACCAAAAAGCACGCCCTGAAACAGGCAGGTCAGATGCAAATCCCAACTCTAAAGGGGAGGTAAAAACCGAACCAAAAGGCTCACCCCGAAACAGGAAGGTCAGATGCAAACCAAACTTGAAATGTGAGCTTGAAGCCGAACCAAAAGGCTCACCCTGAAACAGGCAGCTCAGATGCAAACCCAAACTCTAAATTTGAAGCTAAAAGTAGAGCCGCATTTTAAATGAAATCTCAAACTTCCCACAGACACTTCAGACGCATTTGAGGATTTCAAAAGCTGTCATTGAACTGATCTGCGAAAGAACTCCACAACCCAAGCTGATGGTGAAGCAGGTCTGTTTATTACAGCTCTGCAGCGCTGGGTGCAGCGAGGGTCAGGTACCCTAAGGATGCTGCACCCCGAGCCGCGGTAATTGCGTCCTATTTAAAGTAACAAAACTTACATATTTACCTATTTATCACTCTGTCCCGCTTCGGATGTCAATTAGATCTCCTCCCCCTTGCGCAGGCACAGTCTTCCCCTTCGGGGGTCTTTTGGTGGTCTTGGGGAGGAAGTAAGAGTTCCTCGATAGTCTTCATCATGATTGTCCTTTTGAACCCGTCCTCCAGAGTGCGCAGTTCAGCCACAGCTGGGCAGTGTCTCGTCTCCACACACCCCCCCACCCCCACCCCACGACCACAGCTCAAGGCAACATCCCCCTCCGTGGTCACGGTCTCTTGCACAAATACAATTCCTCCCCCATCTCCATCTCACCTAAAACAATGAAGCAGGCCTTCGAGTGATCAAGACCCTACTTGAGCACAACGAAGCAGGCCTTCAAGTGATAAAGACCCTACTTGAGCCCTGCCAAGGGCAGGGGGTCACACTCTTGTTTACCAAAGACAAGGCTAGCTAGCTAATATTGCAGAGACTAAAGTATATCACATATTTCAAAAAGAACATTTTCAGATATTTCCTACTTTCCCATATCAAAACACATACATACGACTATTTTTGAAACAGTACAATTCACACTGCGACATACACTACAGGTACCTCCTTCTTCAGAAAGTTTCCTTCCTACTAGCACCCTCTGCAAACTCATCTCTAGTAACTGTTTGTCATCCGATGGTTTTGGCAAGGCTGAACAAAACCTTCGGAGGGGGCAGTGATATTTATCCTCAGCGAGAGGAAAACACAGGGCCGGTAACATTCCAGGATTCATTTGTCATTTGAGCCCAACTATTCTCTTTTAGCTATCCCATCAGATATCGAGGGGGCTGTTAAAACCTTTAGAACACACGGCAGATTATACTAAAACCACCCACTGCCAACCTCCCAGGAAGGCTCTTCAATTCCGCTGTACGGGCCCCCACAGCTGCCCTTCTGCACAGCACACACAGGCTCTACACAGCTCTCACAGAAGCCTCTCACAAAACAGTCTGCCTAAACCAGCGGAATCACCGGAGGAGAAGCAACTGGCCCCTGTGGCACTGAGCTCATCGCCCACAGAGGCGGTGCCAGAGCTTTTAGGAGTGCAGCATTTAAGGTAACTAGAACCAGAAGCGAGGAATTGTTATACAATCAACTCTAATCACAGTCATTCTGTCGTTATTTAACTATGAGCATATTTAATAGATCAACGCCGATTTACTTGCTTATAAAATATACACACAGATCAACACAAGGTATTTTTAGCCTAAAAACTCGGTATTTGACAACATCCCAAGACACATTTAAAGTGTCTTTTTCCCTGAACCTTCTGCAAATGCTAGAGCTTTCCACAAACTGCACGTTTTACACACACAAATAACAAGTACAAATGGACTCATCACACTTGCAACACTGCAGAACACAAACATTACTTTTTACATCTTCTCAACACTATTTCCTAGTAACAACACGGTCAGAACTTCAAAACATCAAGGCCACTGGAGTCATCTCAGAATTCAAGCACCACAGAGCTTTCAGTTTTCTTCTGTCAAGTTCCTCATCACCGTCAGCCACCCAGGAGAACTCCTCCCTTCCACTCACGAGGGTGTCGTGACTTTAAAAAACTCCAAAGGCAAGTTCCCTACGGCGCACCCCCGCACTCCGCGGCCGAGCCGCCCCGCAGGTCACTCCCAGCCCCCGGCACACAGTAAAACGCAGCGGGCAGACACAAACCCTCCCCAAACGCACCCCCGTTTCCCCGCAGGGCCGACCCTTCCCCGCAGCAGGCGCTCGCCCGCCCCGCACCCCCCGCCGCCCCAGGGCCGCTCCGCCCCTCCCGCCCCGCCACCGGCACGGCCGGACCCGCCGCTCCCGCCCCGCAAACCCCCTCCCCAGCCACGCGCCCCCGAGCGATCGCTTCTCTTTTCCGCCGAGTCCCTTGTGACCCCCCGCCTGCCCCGGCCCCGGCTCCCCTCCCCAGCCGCTGCCCGGCCCCGTGGCTCCTCTCGGTCTCTCCTCACCGCCGCCCCCGCCCTTTATTTTTTTTTTTCCCTTTTTGCCCCTTCCCTCCCAGCCGGCCCCAAAGCACCACCGCCGGGGCAGAGGCTGGAGCACGGACCTACCGACGCTGCCGGGGCCGGGCCGGGCCGCGCCTCCCCTCAGCGCGGAGGACGGACGGACGGACGGACGGCAGCCTCGTGGCAGCAGCCTGGAGGACCGCTGCGCGCCAGAACAGCCTCCCCGACCAGCCACCAATCACCGAGCGCCTAGCCGGCCCGCCTTCCCATGACAGCCAATCACGGCGAGGCGGGGGCGGGGGCTGCCGCGGCCCTCACGGGCAGCCTCTGCCGCCATGTTGGCGCCCTGAGGCGGGGCTGGGCTGCGGCGGGCGGCGAGACGCCGCCAGGCCCGATCGCTCCCTGCCGGGCGGGAGAGCGGAGGTCCGGGTTTGAGCGCGGCGGGGGAGGGCGGGCGGTGACACGCAGGGTGGGCGGTGGCAGAGCTGTTGTGGGGGTGGCAGGGGACGGGGAGCGGCAGGGAGGGTTGTCCTGGTGAAAGGGCTGGACGCCGTTTGAAAGCAGCGGTGTCTGCTCTAGAGCAGCCTAACGAGCTCTGGGATGAGAAGCCTAATTAGGCCTACTGAGCTCTTTGGTGGGAAGACAGCTCATCCTTGCTTCCATTTCAACTTCAGCTCCATTTAATTAACGAGTGAACAATAGCAACAAACGCTCGTGTTATCATTTCCTCCTTATGGATTTGTCAAAACTCATGAAACTACAGCTTCACATTCTGTTCTCTATGCCCTTACAAAGAATTATTTAAAAAAGACATGTGTGTTACGTTACGTATCATGCACCTATGACGTTTGAGGGCCCTGCATGGGGTGTCTGTGGGGTGCCTATGAGGGGGTGGTGCCTATAGGGCCCCTCACAGGGGGTGTCTGTGGGGTGTCTGTGGGGTGCCTATGGGGCAGTGGTTCCTATAATAGAGCCCTGCATGGGCTGTCATGGGAGGGGCCGTACAGTGTCTTATTGTGTTCTTATTTTGCTGTTAAAGTTCTAGGAAAAGAAAACTGGATATGCCATCCTCGTGTTACGCGAGTGGTCAATCGCCAGCCAGCTGGTAGGTGACAGACCCCTGAAAATCACTTTGTGCTCTGCTTTGAGACTATTCATTTCTTAACATTTTCAATGGAAAAAGAATCGCCCCTGTTGCCAATCTGCAGTGGTTAAGAAAAACTCCTCTACACACAGTGAGATCAGTAGAGACGTCCTTTATTAACAATGAGCACCAGGGACATGGGATCCTTCCCAAAGATATCCACCTGCACGTTGCAATCAACAAATATTTATACATTGAATTCATACAGATTCAGTCTATACAATGCATATTCATTATCCTTTTCTCGATGATTGGTTCTTCTTCTCTCGCTTCTGATACAAATTAGCATGGAGCCTCTGTCTTAGTCTTGTATTGTTCCCTTGTGAGTAGGGGGTATAATTTGGGTAGGTGGTCCGTGAGTCGGAGGTCTCGACCACTCCTCGAATTGACCATGTTTGGTCAAGGAACATGTCCTTGGCTCGTAGGCTCTTGGCTCGTACCTGCTTTGGTCACGATTCAAAGATTATGCACAGCGGGAACCATCAGAAATCCTGTCTAGCAGACATCTTGGACTGCAACACATTATCCTTGTTTCTGACCACTAACAGATCGTTGGTTAATGAATACCTCAGGTCTGGGACTTTACAGGAGTATCCTAGCAGCATTGGCAGTACAGACAATTTGATCATTTATTCCGTTTGAGACTTATTTTCCCAAAATAATCATTAGTCTCTCCTACTAATATCCACTAATTCGGATTCTTGATATTCAAATCAAGACGGGAAAAGTAAGGGGATTTCCAAGCAGTATCACTGGTGCACGGCAGGTTTCAAGTTTCTCTGGTTTTTAAACTGTAACCACCTGGTGAGGTTTCTATGGTTACGAGGCTCAAAACACACACTTCTAACATCCTAAATCTGGGGATTTCTGCAGCACCATCAGCTGTGCTCTCCTGCAGGGCACTCTCAGGACCATCACACCTGGAGTGAGAACAGGACCTGCTCCAAGTTCAGTTTGTGCCAACTCTGCAAAACAAGCTGCGTGACCGGCTGAGGGGATACAGGGGACATGCAGAGGGGGGTATGGGGGCTAATGTTTGAATGTGCTGTCCACTCGTCACTCATAGCCAGGAGGATGAGGGACGAGGCTACTGCCTGTCTACACGTGGGAGAAGATGCTTACCTAATATTGTTGATTCATTAATTGATTTATAAAATTTCTTGAGTTTATTTTGATTCTTGTAGCTTCTGCACGGGTGTGTTTCTGGAGGTCTAAATACTTGGACTCAGTGCCTGTGAACTGGATGTGGTGAAATCTGGTATTTTCAGATCTGATGGCTGAGTTTCCTGGATTTCTGGATGGGAGTTCAAGTTGACTGTGTTTATCCTTGTGGAGGAGGGGTTGCTTGGGTTTTTGGAAAGGCATGGTGCTGGCTGTTTTTATTCCTAGCAGCCTCTGTCTGATAGGGGGCCAGATAGAAAATATACTTTATACCTGAACATATATTAATAGGGAGCTATATAGAAAATGCTAAAACTATTGAAACTTGCTTTCTCTAGAACTAACACGCATGTAAACAATTAATCACTAACGCCTGCAAGCCACCTGAGGAGGAGGCCAGAATGCTTGAGAAAGAAGCTGATAAGGGAAAACAGAAAAGACAGAAACAAGGACCTAATTCATGGCTCAAAGGCGTCAAAGGCAGGAGGAGCTAAGGGCTAAGGAGGGCTCGCTAACATCCATCTCTAAACAAGAACAAAGAGGAGACAGCCAGGTGTGCACACAAGGACAGACCAGGCTGAAACCGGTCTGGGACTGCAAGCTCAGCCAAATTAGAGATTCCAGGGGAGAGGTGAGGAGTACACAGCGAGGAAGACCTACGGCCTTCATCCCTGAAGACCGCTGCCCAGGACCACCAGGAGGAACTGCGCAAGGGCACCGAGGAGGAGCCCAAGGTGGAGATTATGGAAATGGAGTGACCAGAAGGAACTGCCTTTTCGGGGACAGATCATGAGTATGTACAGGCGTTTCGAAATAGGTGATGTTTTAACTGTATAAATCCTGGACAAGCGGCCACGGTGGGTATGCCCGCATGTGGTGGAGCGATCCCCCGTGCATCTGCGCGCAATAAACACACCTACTGTGTAACCTTGCAGGTTGTAAAGTCTTTTCCGCATGTCAGTTTGTCGAGCCAGGCAGGAGACTCTCTGCTCGACTGCGGGATCACCTGGGGAGCGGACGCCCCTGGGCGCGCCCCGAGCACTTTCCTCGGAGGAGCCTCCGCTGCCAGCCGCTCACCACGGGAGCAGACAACAACCTCCTGAAGCCACGGGTCAAATGGTACGTTTTGGGAGAGGGGCCTGTAAGTCGTACATGTGGCCGGGGCAGCTGGTAAATCACGCAGAGACGTCTGGCGTGCAGCATAGTCCCCGTATGGGAGGAGGGTACCCTGCATGGTAACAGGGGGATTTGCTGACTGACAGAACAGCCGCTAGTGATCTTGGGGGTAGATCAAGCAAATCCGGGGTTGCCGCTGCATCCCAACATTGGGAGCCAGGACGGACCTGCTAATGACTGGTACATAAGAAGCAGGAGAAGGGTAAGCGGGCCTCTCATAATTGTGTCATCTTTTCTAATATTCGCAGCTGCTAGAAGGGTGTTAACTGGGAAGATCAAATAAATAAACTTAAAGCCCACAATCTTGCCAGGGGATATTGGTTATGACTCTTATCCAGGGACGTCGGTTCGTCCGTGCCCTGGATGAGTAGGTGGACTCCATTACCTGGCAACAAAAGGGGAAATAATTGTATGATATGCCCAGGCATTGACATAATTTGTTAAAGGATGTATGTTTAATCTGATTTGTGAATGTCTTTATGAAAACTTTGTATGATTATAATTCCTGTTTTTACTATCAAACTGTCCGGACATTCTGAGTGTATGAGTGAGTGAGACGTACCCTCGGTACGAAGCGAGTGAAAAGCTCTATCCGTGGGTCCGACCTCGGGCGACTGAGGCGGCCGGAGAAAAGCAAAGTGGGTGTAATAACTTGAAGTGTGAAAAAGGAGTGCCGTGCCCATCCTTGATACGTCTGTGTGATACGTGGATATTGATAAGTAGTAAAGTGAGTATGTGGAAAGTAGAGTTGTGGTAAGCGAAAGGTTCAGGTTTGAAAAAAGGAAAATGGGGGGAGGAAAGAGCAAACTTCATGAAAGATCCCCTTTGGGATGTGTTCTAACACATTGGAAGGATATAGCAGGACAAGGGGGCACAGAAAATAAGAAAAAGTTGATTAAGTATTGCAATCAATGGTGGCCGCTTTATAAGCTGGAAGATGGGGCAAAGTGGCCCAAGGAAGGCGGCACATTAGACTACAACACGCTTTTACAGTTAATGTTGTTTCTGAGGAGAGAAGGGAAATGGGATGGAGTAACATATGCGGCGGGTATGTTCTTTGTTCTCTGGGACAATCCTGAGTGGCAAAGGGATTGCGGATTAGCACCCTCACGAGACCCCATGGTTCTCGCATTAGAGAAAGAAAACAAAAAGAAGAACAAAAATAAACTAAAAAGATGCTCTTTGGCTTGTAGCATTGGCCAAAGGTGTACAGAGAGAAGTCAAACTAACCCTGGGTCAGAACAAGATCTAAGTGATCTATTTAGGCCCCCCCAGCGGCCACAGGGGTGAGATGAGGACTTAGAAAGGGTCCGTACCCCTCCACATCCTCCCTCCTCCCCACCAGATAGCCCAATGTCTTCCCGAACCCGGGGAAGGCAGATAACAGAAACAGTTCTCCAAGCTCCTCTCCGGGACACAGTCGGACTGGATGGAGGAACAGTAAGAGTTAAAATACCAGTTTCCTGTAACGATCTGAAGGAATGGAAAGACGCTGCCCGAAAATATTGCAGTGACCCAGTAGGCGCCACACAAATTCTCCAGTTTCTAATAAGACAGTACAGCCCTGATTGGAATGACATGCAACTGTTATTGGACTGCTTAACCGAAACAGAAAAACAGTTGGTTATAAAAACTGCAGGGGATTTGGCAAAGGAATTTTATGAGATAAAAGAGGGTGATGTTAAAGAACACTTTCCCCTGCAGGACCCAAACTGGGACCCTAATCGATCAGCTGATGCGGAGAGATTACGAGCATATCAAGGATGGGTACTGAAAAGAATTTCAAAAACTATAAATTGAGCAGTGCTATATGCAGTGAAACAAGGTCCCTCTGAATCCCCTTCTGAATTTCTGGATAGACTAAGAGACGCGATGCATCGTTATACATCACTGGACCCTGGGTCAGAAGTGGGAATACAACACCTGATTTCCCTATTTCTAGGACAATCCCAGAGTGATATCAGACATAAATTACAAAAATTACGTCCGATGGATGGTAGAAATTTGGAAGTGTTACTGGAAGAGGCTTGGAGAGTGTTTAGCAACAGAGAGGACAATTATAAGCAGAGTCTAGGCAAATTGGTGGCAGTAGTTAGAGAAGAGAGAGAATGGAAACCTAAACCCAGGATGGGACGCGGACCGACGCCCCTGAGCAGGGATCAATGTGCTATATGTAAAAAGACTGGTCACTGGAAAAGGGAATGTCCGGAGCGACAGCGTCAGGGGAACGTTAGGTGGCGCGATAACCCAAGAAAAACGATCGCACATGTGGAAGAGGACTTACTAGAGGATCCATTGATGATAATGAAATTAGGAGAAAAACAAGAAAAAATGGAGTTTCTAGTTGATACGGGGGCAACATACTCAGTTTTGAATCAAGCTTTAATGCCTTTAGGAAATGACTATGTCATGGTAAAAGGAGTGACTGGCCAGAGTGAAAAAGCTTAATTTTTGGAACCATTAAAATATAAACTGAGCAAGCAGGTAGGCATCCATAAATTTTTGTATATGCCAAACTCCCCGAATTCCCTGTTGGGAAGGGACCTATTGGAACAGCTGGGGGCCACCATAAAATTCAAAAAGGATGAGATTACTCTGAGTGTAAAAGATGATCAATATGTACAAATAATGAGCTTGTCTTTGGTGAATATTCCCATAGAAGGACAAATCGATGACGAGATCATTAATCAGGTCTACCCCAGGGTTTGGGCGACTGATGCCCCAGGACGTGCCAAGAATGCCCAACCAATAATAATAAATTTGAAGGAAGGACAGAGAGCAGTAAGAATTAAACAATACCCACTAAAGGAAGAAGACAGGGAAGGGATTCGCCCGAAAATAGAGCGATTCCTAGAACTGGGCTTATTAAGAGAATGCGAATCGGAGTTCAATACCCCCATTCTCCTGGTCAGAAAATCAGATGGGTCCTATCGAATAGTCCAGGATCTGAGGGCCATTAACAAAATAACAGAGGTTCTATACCCCGGGGTTGCCAATCCATATACCTTGCTAATCACCTTAACCCCTGATTTAATTTGGTTTACAGTTTTAGATGTAAAAGATGCCTTCTTTTGCCTCCCTCTCCATGAAGCCAGTCAGAAAATTTTTGCATTTGAGTTGGAAAACCCTAAGAGTGGTCAGAAGACCCAGCTCACGTGGACGGTGTTGCCACAAGGTTTCAAGAACAGCCCTACCATCTTCGGGAACCAACTAGCGAAAGATTTGGAATTATGGGAACCACCATCGGAAGAAGGAAAGGTACTACAGTACATGGATGACATCCTCATTGCAACTAAACCCAGAGAAGCCTGTGTCACCTGGACTGCAAGTTTATTAAATTTCTTGGGCTTCAGGGGTACCGAGTGTCCCAAACAAGGCACAAGTGACTTTGCAGCAGGTTACATACTTAGAGTATGAGATCAGTGCAGGGCAACGGTCCTTGGGGCAAGCCCGGAAAGAAGCCGTATGCCAGACCCCTTGGCCACAGACTGTAAAAGAACTGTGGACCTTCCTGGGAATGACAGGGTAGTGCCGGCTCTGGATACATGACTATGGCCTGCTGGTCAAACCACTGTATTCCTTGATAACATCCAGCCAAAGTCACCTCCAGTGGGATGCTGAGTCAGATCGGGCGTTCCACCAGCTGAAGAAGGCCCTGATGCCAGCACCTGCACTGGGACGCCCTGATGTGAGTAGACCATTTCTCCTGTTTTCCCATGAAAAGCAGGGAATAGCATTAGGAGTACTGGCACAAGACCTGGGACCATACAGACGAGCTGTGGCGTACTTCTCCAAACAACTGGACGCTGCTGCCAAAGGGTGGCCTGGCTGCCTAAGGGCGGTAGCAGCAGTCATCCTGAATGTTCAGGAAGCTCGGAAGTTTACCCTGGGTCAGAAAATGACTGGTTTCCTATCTCACACAGTGTCTACAGTCCTTGAAGTGAAAGGGGGACATTGGCTTTCCCCACAGAGGTTCCTGAAATATCAAGCTATCATGGTCGAGCAGGACGATGTTGAAATTGTGACCACTAACATTGTCAACCCAGCTTCATTTCTTAGTGGGAAGACTGGAGAACCAGTGGACCACGACTGCCTCGAGACGATTGAGGCCACGTACTCTAGCCGCATTGACCTCAAAGATGCCTCCATGGATGGGGTAGAGCACTGGTTCACAGATGGGAGCAGCTATGTTCTGGGCGGAAAACAACATTCTGGGTACGCCATCACCACTACGGAAAAGGTAATAGAATCTGGACCACTACCGGCTGACACCTCAGCGCAAAAGGCCGAGATCATAGCCCTCACTCGGGCCCTGGAGAGGGCCGAAGGAAAGGCTGTGAATATTTGGACTGATTCTAAATACACCTTTGGAGTGGTAGATGCCCACGGAGCAATTTGGAAGGAGCGAGGACTGTTGAACTCCCTAAGGAAAGACTATCAAGCATGCAAAGGAAATTTTAAGACTTTCGAATGCAATCCAACTTCCTGAAAAGGTGGCAATTATGCACATCAGGGCACACCAGAAAGTGAGCACTGAATTGGAAAGAGGAAACGAACTGGCGGACAGAGAGGCAAAACAGGCAGCTAAAGAAATGGTAGAGGTGGAGGGAGCACTAGTCCCAGACGGACAGATAACCTTAGAAGTCTCTTACAGAGAAAACTTTGGAGCCACAGTGGGAAGGACCATACCAAGTGCTTCTCACCTCTTTCACGGCAATCAAGATTGGGGAACAAAGAGCCTGGATTCACCACTCTGAGTGAAGAAAGCTCCAAAAACTCCCTGGAAAGTAACACAGGGTGAGAATGAACTGAAACTAAAGCTTCGCTGAGCGAAACGAGTATATTGCTGCCAGAAGTGTTTAGTAACCCAGCCTGCCAAGACTTAGCCAGGAAAATCATTGTATTTGTAGTTATAGCAACCCAAGGGTCGAACAGTAACACCCCAGAATGGCCATGGACCCAAGCTCATATTGAATATACTGGGAACATGGGACCGCACTCTGATAGAAAAAGCTTAAGCCTTGCCACCGTGGTTATGCATAAAAATGAAGTGTACCCGGAAAGTTATTGGAGCACAGACCTTCAGAGAATGATGCCCCAACTGCAGGGAATGCTGGGTCAAAACATAAGCGTAGGATGCCGAGGAATGAACGGAACTTCCTACAAAAGGGCAAACCAGATATCTGTATCCAATACAATAACAAACACAACAAATAGAAAGCCTTGCAGTATCTTGGATTGTTGGCATAATTTTACTCTAACACAACCTGTCTTTGTAACATGTGTCTGGGCACGTGGTGAAATAGGATTACCATTGAAATTGAAGATAGATGCTGTACCTTCTATGACAGCGGGGCCCCGCACAACCTATACAGCTGATACTAGCACTCAAACAGTCCGAACCCAAACTAAACTTGAATCTAAGATTTATGAGATTGGTCCGTATGTCATCAGACATACAGGTCAGCTACAAGTATTATTTAACCCAGAGTGGTCTCTAAAAAGGGTGGAACTGATGATGGAAATTAAGGTTTCAGAAATATAACCATTGTGTTCCCCTTTCTTACGGACTTCCTATGAAGGGTGGACCACTTGGCTATGCAGGAGAACGGGTATTTTTCAAAAGCAAATACCAAGGGATGTAACTGGGGTGTTAGGGACAGGACTTGGGGTTCTAAATACCACAGATTCAGAAGTGATAATGAACAAATTAGCTGCCTCTACCGCTGATCTGTCCAAATTACAACAGCCATCACAATCCTCCCTATTAGCTCCAGGAGCTCACCAATGGTTGGTGTCAGAAGTTCTACCCGACTGGGAACGGACAAACATAAGGGATCATAATATCATTATAGCTGCAATTGGAGGGCTCCAAAGGAATATCTCATTGGCCCTGAGCTGTATCCAGGCCCAGCTGTGGATGCAATCAATAACTGCATCTATTATAAGGGAAGGAGAGGAAGGGGTCTTCCCCACGGAGATACGGAAGATAGTTTGGGATAGTGCCACTGATAGGGAAAGAGAGCTCCAGTCCTGGTGGGAAATGGTAAACTTTACCTATAACCCCACCACACATACAGTCACTGCCCTCGTGTTAACTATCCACAATGCATCAGTGACTGTAATACATCCCATAATAGCCATGGGAATAAATCACGGTCAAAATTTGCTTTATCCTTTGGAACATAGGACATGGGCCCAAAAGAGAGAGAACAAACGGCAAACAGTTGACTTAGAATCCTGCGTTGTACGAGAGCAACAGGGATTTCTCTGCGAAAGCAATACCATGAGGGCACAAGACATTTGCTGGATACCGACCAAAAGGTCTGTCACCTTGAAATTCGCCCGAATGCCAGTCCAAAACCGGTTGTTGTCTATGCAGGAAAAGGTTGTGCTTGTTTAAGAACAACATGTCGCTTTGTGTCTGTAGGAGGAGTAGAAATAGACACCAGGAATCACTCGAATTTCTGTATTTGTAATTTTACCACCATCACAGGATGTGACTTTAGCTACTTTGCTCCTGTGGTTTCTCATCAAATCCTGAGATCAAACTATACGTTGATTTCTGAACTAGAACCCACACCTACAGGGATGGATTTAGCAGTGACAAAAAGGTTGTTGAAACACCCAGACTTAATGCGGATATTAGAGGAAGCCAAGAATAATGGACAGGAAACTCTAATGAGGCAAATGAGATAAGTAGGGTCTTGAAAAGGGTCAAAAAGGATGGAGAACACAAATGGTGGGATACACTTTTGGGGTGGTCACCTTCAGACACCGGACTTTTTCAATGTCCTAATGCATCCAATAGTAGTGTTGTTGATAGCTACCGCTATTTTATTATTTCTAGTAGGGACCCTATATATGTGGGTTTGGCATATAGTTAGAAGAATAACTTCAATGTACGAAGCATTATACCAACCAGAATAGCCAAGTAAAAGAATTCACTTAACTCAATAGAAAAGGGGGGAATTGGTAGGGGGACATATAGAAAATATATTTTATAACCCAAGATATATCGAAAATATTAATAGGGAGCTACATAGAAAAACAAAGCTAAACCTATTAAAACTTGCTTCCCAGACCTAACGTGCATGCAAGTAGGCAATTAGTCACTAACCCCTGCAAATTGCTTGAGAAAGAAGCTGATAAGGGAAACAGAAAAAACAGAAACAAGGACCTAATTCATGGCTCAAAGGCGTCAAAGGCAGAGGAGCTAAGGGCTAAGGAGGGCTCGCTAACATCCATCTCTAAACAAGAACAAAAAGGAGACAGCCAGATGTGCACACAGGGACAGACCAGGCTGAAACCAGTCTGGGACTGCAAGCTCAGCCAAATTAGAGATTCCAGGGGAGAGGGGAGGAGTACAGAGCGAGGAAGATCTACGGCCTTCATCCCTGAAGACCCCTGCCCAGGACCACCAGGAGGAACTGCGCAAGCGCCCCGAGGAGGAGCCCGAGGCAGAGATTATGGAAATGAAGTGACAGGAAGGAATGGCCTTTTTGGGGACAGGTCATGAATATGTCTAGGCGTTTTGAAATAGGTGATGTTTTAACTGGGTAAATACTGGAGAAGCGGCCACGGTGGGGATGCACGTTTGTGGTGGAGCGGTCCCCCGTGCATCTGTGCGCAATAAACACACCTACTGTGTAACCTTTCGGGTTGTAAAGTCTTTTCCGCACGTCAGGGTGTCACAGGCCTGGGGGACACAGGATCACCCCGTGGGCAGGGGGGGTAGTGGTGGTGTGTGTGACAGGGCCTGGGGACACAGGATCACCCTGGGGGGGGGCAGCAGGTGGTAGGGCGAGCATGAGGGGCACAACAACCGAGCTGGGGGTGCCCCCCCACCACACACCACTGTCCCAGTTGTGGGACCCCACGGTCACCCCACCATCCCCACCCCTCCTCCTGCCCCACACACAGCCCTGAGGGGGTCGGTCCAGCTGTGACCCCAGCCCCACAGGGCAGCCATCACCCCTTTAAACAGCTCTCCCATTCCCCCAAGCTCCCCAACCCCACCCTCAAAGCAGGGGGGGGACCCCTGACCCCCCTCAGATTCGCAGCGCAGTCACAGACCAGAGCCAAGGCTTTCCCTCCTCACAGAGTTATTAAACAGAAATGTTAAAAAAAACCAATAAAAACAGACAAGACATGGGGGCACAGGGGCCATTCCCCCCTCCCCAGCATGTGGTGCTTTGGCAGCAGCCACTCTGGGGTGGGGGTGAAGCCCCTCCTGCCCCCCCAAAGTTAACCAACGGGGTGGCAAAACACCACAACAACAAGGAACTCCCCAAATAGTGACCGGTACAAGGGGCATCCCCAAGCCCCACCCCCTGCAGCACCCCCTGGCTGCAAAGGACGTTTAAGCGCTTTTCTGTAACAGTTCTGCCAATTAAGCTTTGCTGACGCGGGGTCGCAGCCCTCAGGGACGGGGGTCCCCACCTTCCCTGTGGACACCCAGCCTCCCAGAGAGGGTCTGCCCAGCTCCATGGCACCCCCCAGGGCTCGGGGGGGGGGGGGGGGACACACGTGCTGCAGCCCCGTGGCTTTCCCAAAGCTGGCAAAGCCACCCCCCACCCAGCCCAGGGTGCAAGGGGAAGGGGGGCACTGGCTTGGGGGGCTGCCCCACAGCCCCCGAGCCCCATCCCTGATGCTGGGGAGGGGAGGTAGCCTGACCCCCACTCCCAGAGGAAGGTTCAACCTGGCAGGGATTGAGCCCCCCTAGGCATTCCCCACCCACATGCTACAGCCCCCAGCCACCATTTGGGGTAAAACCTAAACACCTTTTAGGGTAAAAAAGGGGTAAAACCCCACAACCATGGCCCCCTGCCCCGCGCTGCTGAGGGGGGCGATGCTGGGCAGGGCACCCAGCACAGAGCTGGGAGGGCTGTGTGTGTGGGGGGGTGGGGTGGCGACCAGGTTTTGGGCTGGGCGACGGTGAGCACCGGCAGCCCCGGGTAGGGGGTGGGCAGGGGGCTGCGGGGGTCCCTCAGAAGTTCTTGAGGCGGCTGTAGAGCTCCCGCTTGCTGCGCTCGCCCACCCAGCTGTGGCTCTTCTGGCGGAACTTGCGCAGGTCCTCCTTGAAGTCCTCGTGGTCCATCGGCCGGTAGTCCTGGGGCTCGCAGTGCATCTGGGCACCCACAGCTCTGTCAGCACCCGCAGGCCCCCCTCCCCACCCCCTGGGGCAAACCCAGCACCCCCCAGGACCCCCAGCACAACCCCCTTCCCCTGGAGGTACCACCCTCATGGAGGATGCTCAGAGCCAGACCCTTTCCCCTCACAGGGCAGGGTTTTGGGGAGTGGAGAGGGTGTTTTCCCCCCACCCAGCACTCTCACCCTCCTGCCAGGGACCGCCCCCCCTCCCACACAGGGGGTGAAAGTTAGGGGGGCTTACCTGGTACTGGGGGAAGAACTCCCGGTACCCCCCCTTCAGGACATAGAGCTCGGGGTAGTGGAGGTGGGGGTACTCGTTACAGGCTCGGTCCTTCTCCCTGATGAACCGGCACCTGCGGGACAGGGGACAGGATTGGCATCCAGATAGGATCCTGCCATGTCCAGGGGGTCCAGCAGAACCCAGCGCCCACCCCACCCCCCCCAAACCCCCAAACTCACATCCTGGGCCCCCTCTCGGAGGAGAACTCGCAGTGGAAGATGACAATCACCCTCTTGCTGGCGTCGAAGGGCACGATGGGCTTCTTCAGCAGGAACTCCTCCACGTCCCGCTCCAGCGGCAGGTTGACGGCGCCCTGGCGAGGGAGAGGGGCCCCTTTCAGCCCCCCCCTCCTCCCATTTCATCTCGGGGCGGGGGGGGGGGGGGTGGCCCTCTATACCCTGCCCCCCCATCTGTTGGGAATGCCTTCACCCCCCTCCTCCTTCCAGCTGGGGCTCAGCACCTCCGGGGGTGCTCAGCACCCTTGGGGAGGCTCTCAACCCCTCCAGGGGGTTCAGCACCTTTGGGGGGGGGGCATCAGCCCCTCTGAGGTTTGACAGGTTTGTGTCTCCCCCACCCATGACCACCCTGTCCCCAGCCCCGAGGGGCGCAGCAGCGGTTCTGACCTTGATGTGGCCTCCCTCGTACTCGTAGGGGTACCTGCAGTCCACGATCACGCAGCTCTCGATGAGGCTGCTGAACTGCCCCGTCAGCACTGCCACCATCTGTGGGGGGAGCCCGTCACCGGGGGGGAGGGGGGAGCAGGGAGGCAGCCCTGTGGGGGTGTTTTTTTTGGGGAAGAGGTCACTGCTCCCTTACCATTTCGGGAGAAATGTACTTCAGGTCTGGGTGCTTCCCCTCTACCGTCTGCAGAAGGTAAGGCTGGAGGAGAGGCGGGTGCTGGGTCAGGATCTGTCCCCGGGGAGACGTCCTGGCTGCCACCCGCTCCCCCCAGCCCAGAAGACCCCCCGCCTGCGAGGTTTGCTCCCTCCCAAGAGGGACAGCGCTGCGGCACTGGAAGAGCAGCGGGTCAGGCTCTTCAGGCTGGAGTCTCAGCCCCAAGTCCCCTTGGTCCCAAACAAGGGCCACCAGCTGTATTGGGGCTCTGGCACCAGCGCAGGGCTCCACTGATGGTCCCCCTTTGTTTCAGGAGAGGGGGGCAGGCGGCATCCCCAAGCCTGCAGCACCCCCAGCAGCCCTACCTTGGAGAAGTCCCCGATGAGCTCCTGATGGTCGTTGGCCAGCAGGTTCTCCATCTCCTCGTGGCAGAAGGACCTGGAGCACAGCAGCCGCGCTTTCTGTGGGGACATGAAGCAGAGACACCCCCCTCAGCGTTAGCGAGGGCGCCGGCAGAGCCGTGGCACCGGGCAGTCCCACCAGGGATGGGCAAGGACGCCTCACCCCGAGGATTCCCCATCACCCACCGGCTCCGCCACTGCCGCCTCCTCGCCAGGGCTACCGGCCACGCTCCTCCGTCGCTTGGTCTTGACGGGGGTGTCCCGGTCCTGGGGTCGGTCTATCCGCTTCAGGATGGGCCTGGTGACGCTGCTGGGCATCGAGGGCGAGCGGAAGAGCTGCCGGCACTTGCCGCGCTTCACCGGACACTGTGTGGAGAGAGAGCCTGTGTCGCTGCCCAAGGGTCCGGCTTTCCCCCCACATACACCCTCCCCAGCACCACGAGAACAAAGGCAAAAGGGTCCCTCTCTAGTGGCTGCACACCACCCAGGACAAGCCCAAAGCCCTGGGGGGTGTGTGCTGCTGGCCAACCAGTGACCCTCACCCCCAGACCCCACCCTGGAGACCCCAGGAAGGGGGAGCCTGGGGCCCCATCCACCCCCCGAGACACCCAACGTACCGGCTCAGCCTCCTCCTTCCTCACCAGGGGCGCAGTCAGTAGGTTCTCCATCCCCTGTGGCCCGTCGGTATCGCTCTTCTGGGGGGGCACCTGGGGGGGCCACAGGGGAGAGACAGAGGAGAGCATGAAGGGAACGAGTCCCACTGCTGCTTCGCACCCCCCTGGGCAGGGACGGAGCCCCTGCCCAGGGTCCATCCAGCTGCGCAGATGGAGGAGCCCTCCCTACTTTCATCTCCTCCTCATCCAGGATCTCCACAAAGCCATCATCTTCCTCTTCAGACATGGAGGAGGTCAAGGAGCACCGGCGCAGGATGATGGGGCTCTCGCCCTGGGCGACGTTTTCCTTCTCGGGGGTGTCGAACTGGGGAGGGGACACGACACAGCCCATGGCTCAGGAGTGGGGCCAGCCCCACACCAGCCCTGTTTGCAGACACAGTGACCCCAATCCCCCCAGCTCCCACACCCACAGGTCTCCAGTGCAAACAGGGAGGCTGGAGCGGCAGGTCCCGGCTCAGCAGCCCCTGCAGCAGGACCACCCACCCCCGGTGCCCCCCTCTCAGCGCCCCCAGCCCCTCTCACCAGCAGGCCGGGTGCAGAGCCGAGTCTCTGGCTGAGGGGGTCCCTCCCCGCAGCCCCATCGCTGGCGGGCAGCCGGCTGCGCTGACTTGGCCTCTGCAGCTTCTTGAAGACAAACCCCTCCTGCAGCAGTGGGGGAGGGGGGGGTGGGCACGGCATCCCCCTGCCCCTTCCTCGGTCCTGCCTCCCTCTCCCCAGCCTTGCTGTCCCCCCTCACCTTGTCCTCGGGCTTCCTTGGGCCCCTCTGCTCCCTGGCCCCGTGGCTGTTGAACTCCTGGGAGTGGGAGATGTTCTTCAGGACCGGGCTGGCCCCCAGGAGCTGTGGCTGCGGGGCAGGTTGGGAGGGGTGAGAGGTGCTGCACAGCCCCTGCGCTCCCCAGCTCCATCCTCCTCCTTCTCCTCCTCCTCCTCCCAGCTCAGCCAGGGGCACAGCAGGATCCAGCCGCCCTCAGCTCAGCCCTGCAGAGCCCCCGGGACTTACCGGCAGTGAGTGGATCCTCCGGATAAGGAGCTTATTGCTGCAAAAAGAAAAGGATTGAATGAGTGAGAAGATGCCCTGGACCAGCAGCGTCCCATCCCCCCCTGCCCCGAAGCTGGCATGGACCCCCTTGTCCCCTGGGTCCCCACAGTGGGGTGAGACCTCCCTGGAAGGACCCCAGGGCAGCAATTCCTCCAGCCACTGAGCAACACCGACAGCTTGATCCAAACGCCAGGGAAGGGCAGACGCACAGCCTGGCTTTCGGGTCTGGGCACAGGGACAGAGCCCCTTCACTTACTCTTTGAGAGCTCTCCTGGATTCTAGGATCGCTGTCTCGAAGCTGCGGGAAGAGAGGAGCCAGGGTTAGGGGGGATGGCACCCCATGCCCCAGCCTGAGCAGCCCAGAAGCCCCTGGGATGGGCAGCCGCAGCCCTTACAAGGCCCCCACCCCACGCAGGGGTCATCAGCCCCCCCAAGGGGAGAACAGCTGAGCGGCTTTCAGCCCCACAAAGGGTTAAAACCGCATCTGGAAATCACTGGTTTCAGATGGGGGGACCCCAATCTGGGCTGGGAGGTTAAGCAGCACCCTGGGGTGGTTCAGGGCACCCCGCTGACCCCACTCGGGGCCCAGATGTAGCTGGTGGCAGTGGCGCCCGCTCTCCACCTGTATGTAAATCCGGCAGCGGGGATGCTGGGGATGCTGGCCGTCGGCCATATGGCCATGCAGCTGCACACTGCGACAGGACGAAGGGGGCACTGGTGTGTCCCCTGCAGCCCAGCCCACCCAGCCCCAAGGCTGCCCCAGCATCACCATCTGCCCCCAGTTACTCAGTCACCCGACATCTGCCAGAGAGGGGCTCTGCCAACGGCCCCGGGAGTGGGCGAAGCCACCGGCGTGGCACCCAGAGCCCCTCAGCCCCGCAGAGCTCGGCTCTCAGCTGATCCCTGCACCCCAAATCTGCGAGGCCTGGGCAGCAGCACCCCAAGGAGGCTGAGGCGGGGGTGCTGGGAGCCCAGGGAGGTGCTCAGCACCCTCACCCCACTGCATGGTGAGGCAGCGAGCCGTCTGCCGGCCGTCCCTGCCAGAGGAGGACTTGGCACGGCAGCACCGCAGAGGCTTCCTGCCTGCACCCGCTGCCAGACCCCTGCCTGCAGCAGGGCTGGGCCGAGCACCAGCACCGACAGCCCCACTAGAGGTGGTTTCTCACACCACCCCCCACCAAAAATCAATTTTGGGGTGGAGGGAACAGCTGGAAGCACAGCCCCCCAGCAAGGCTGGGACAGGCCGAGCGTGGGCACTGCAGGCAGCCTGGGGAGGGTGAGCGGGGGGACACAGTGGGCAAGGGTGGAGACCTCCCGGAGTGGGGGGACGCGGGGCGAGGGACACTCACACTTCCTCCAGTGCCGCGGGGTCCTCCTGCGTGGGGGAGTCCAGCCCCACTCCTGCGGGAACAAGGGGCAGGGATAGCACCGGGGGAGGCGGGTGGGAGGCACGCCGTGCCCCCGGGACCCTGCTCCAGCACAGGTCCCCCCCCCGCTCCTGTGGGGCGCTGGCAAGGTGCAGGGGAGCCCCCCCCACCCCAGCTGTGTTCCCTTCTAGCGCTGGGGAGGGGGCCACAGGGTGGGATCTGCTGTGTGCTCAGGCGGGACCCTCACCCAAAGCTTCCCCCGTCCCCCAGCATAGCAAAGGGACGACCCTGGAACCACCCATCCTAGCCAACATGTCCCACATCACCCTGCCCAGGGACCCCCACTGGGGTGGTCCACAGCCGAGCCCCCCCCCCGGGGTGCAGGGCTGGGCGGGTGGGGGGGCTCCCACCCATCATCCAGCACAGGGAAGGAAGCGCTGGGGTGGAAATCCCCGTTTAAAATCCCAGTTTGACTCAGAGCATGACCAGGAGCTGAGACAGAGCGGGGGACCCGGCTCCCACGTGCACCCCCAGAAAGACCCTTCCCCACCCTCAAACCCCTCCCCTGCCTTCCCAGCCCCCTCCCTGCATGCAGTGACCCCCTGCCCAACGCCCACCCCCCCGGCACAGCTCCCCCTGCACACCCCCAGCCCCGGGGAGGAGGGGGGTCGGGGCAGGGGCGGGTGTGGCAACAGCACCCATCGCTCACCCGCGTCCGAGGACTCGGAGGAGACGGAGCTGCGGGGGGAGCCCAAGGCTGCCGACCCCCGGCACGGGCTGGCCCGGCGCCTCTGCAAGGACAGCCCCGCCACCCGCCGCTTCGGGGTGTCCCAGTGGCTGCGGGCAGGGCGGGGGCGGCGATCAGCCCGTGGGGACCCACCGGTACCCCTCGGGGTGCCCCCCTCGGGTGGGGCGGTGGGGGGTGTCCCCCCCCTCCGCGCTCAGCACTGCCCTGAGCCGGCAGCATTCACGCGTGGGGGGGAGGGGGGAGGGGGGTGCGGTGCGGGGCAGCCCCCCCGTCTCCACTCACCTTCCCAGTCCCACCAGCTTGTCCATATCCAGCGTCAGCGGGGTGACCGGCGACATGCCCGCTCGCCTCCTGGCCACTCCGGCTAGCCCACGGCCACCGGGGCCGCCCTGCGCCGCCATGGCGAGTGCAGGAAAGGAAGGGAGGCGTTAATGACACCCGTTGGAGCGACCGTTCCCGGCCCCGGCGGAGCGGAGCGGGGCCGCGCCGATGCTCCGCCGTCCGGTGCGCGAGGGGGGGGGGCGCGCGCCCGCGGCCGCCCCTATTTATATTCGAAAACTAACAGGGGAGCGGCGCGGCGGGAGCCAATGGGGAGGGGCGGGGGGCGGGGCCACGGCCGGGTCGGGGGCGCGCGGGCAGGGGAGCGGAGCCCGGGGGTGCGGGCAAAGCACGGGGGGAGGGGCCAGCAGGGGTGCAGGGGCATGGCTGGAGGGGCTCAGGGGGCATCGCCCAAAATGGGGGGGGGGCATGGCTGGGTGGGGGGACATGGCTGGGGAGCACAGGAGAGCTCGGCCCAAAGTGGGTGAGGGGCATGGGGGGGGCACGGCTGAGGGGGTAAATGGAAATGGAGGGGTGCGTAGTTGGGGTCTTGGGGGGCATACGGCTGGGGGGGCACGGAATGGTGCGTGGGTGGGGAGACATGGCTGAGGGGCTGCACGTCGGGCGTGCGGCTGGGCAGGATGAGGGGTGGGTGTCCGTCAGTGATTGTGCAGCCCAGGGGGGAGCCCAGTGTTCGGACACTGCCCCCACCCCCAGCCACAAGCCCCCAGCCATGTGGAAGTCTTTGCAGTAAAGATCTCCTGGCGATCCGAAAGCCCATCCGCTGTTCACACCAGGGGGGAAAGCGCTGAACCCCTGCCAAATCTGCTGGGGCTGCTCACACCCACCTCTTGTCCTGTGGTGATGTCGAGTGCTGTATAGACAGTTCCAGACGCCCCAGAAACAAAAGAGCAGCAGAGACATGAGAAGTGGTTTAGACCCTGGAAGTGAAAGCCCTGACAGGAGCTCTCTGCTGCCTGTAGTGTTTCTAAAACACCTTGGTTCCTCCACTCCTTCAGCCAGTAGCGCACAGCGCAGCAGCCCACCAGCCCCCTGCCATGCAGGCTATCCAAGTGAAAACTTAGGTCCAAGAGGAAGAAAAAGGGCTGGTGCAAATCTCCAGAGTTCATACTAAATTCTTTCAGTCCAAAACTGAAGGGCAGGGTGCCTACAGAGACTGGAAAATAATAGATTTCATTCTTTTCCCCTTTTCTCCAGTTTTGCTCTGTTGGGGTTTAGTTTTTTCCTTTTTCTTTTTTTTTTTTTTTTTTCTTGCGGGGGTGTGTGTGTTTTTTTTCCAGAGAATGTAACACACGCACAGTCTAGCTGTGCCTTCTCAGACCTCTTCTTTGGATCTATCTGCAAAACTCCGGCAACACCATGCAGTCATTCTGAGAGCCCTGAACACACGTGCCAGCCATCTGAGGAAAGGACAGTGCGTTGACACTGTCTGTATTACTGAATGGTTGGTTTTCACTACCTCTGCCAGAAAAGATATAATCCTGATCACTAAATACTTTTTTAAAGCAAAAGAGTGGCAAGAAATGTTCTTGAGAAGTGTTATTTACCTGACAGCTATCAGGTTCTAAGCTGCTCTTTCAGGCAATAAAGATTTTTCTCCTTTCTTTAGCGTGGCCGTATTATTTTGAGACACACAAAAATGATTTCCCCTAAGAAAACAAGCAAACGCGTGCTACAAACTTGAGGGACAGTAGATCTTCCAGGTCCTGCCCCTCGCTGCAGACAAGACGTTGCCAGCATCAAGTGCTCTTTGACGACGCCTTCTGACCACAGGCACCAATTCTGATCAGTACTGAGAGACAGGAGAATCTAAGCCCAGGGTCTGAACACGTTTGGAGCTTGCCCGACTTCACGCTTGATATCACACCAGCAAAATACCTGGCGCGTGCTTTTGTGTAAGTAACTGTGACGGGACTTACCCTTGCCCGACTTGTTCAAATCGAGTGTATTTCTGCTTAGGATCTGCCACACTCACAGTGCTCCCTGAAAGAAACAACACTAAAAATGGAGACACCCCCTTCCAGCAGATCAGAAATGCCGCCCCACTGTCTGGGGTTGGGAGACGTTTGTAGGCAGCTGGGTGACAACAACGATACAGGCAGCTCCGCAGCACAGAGAGTCTCCATGAAGACTGATTTTTACAGTCCTCTGGAGAGTCACCTGGACAGGAAACCAAGAACTTGGAGAAACATTCACAGGAGCCGCAGATCAGAAAAGAACAAGTACCAGTGCAAGTGCTTGTTGTCTCGAAACACTAAGGACAGCTGGAACAACAGAGCCTTCATCTTCTTAACAAGAAATAGTCTGTGCGATTCCCCAGAAGGTTTAAGACTTCTGGAGGTTAACTGCCCCTTGGGTTCTGGAATCCATTCTGATGAACAGGTGCCACTTGCAGACAGGAAGAATATTGCAGAGTGTTCCCAGGAGGGGATCTTCTCAATGTTTCAGCGGCTTGCCAAAAGAATGCCGTCATGTTTTTAGAGAACAGCGTCTCCTGTTACAAACAAGAGAGAAAAAGCATCTCAGGCAAGAAGCCAGAGAGATTGGGAACAACAAGGAGGAATGCAGATTGGGACAAAGAGGCAGTGAATGAAAAACCAGCCATGCGCTGCAGGACAGAGACAGAGGAAGGAAAAAAGAGGGGCAGGGAGCAGGACAGAGGGAGAGCAAGGAAAACCAAAGGGGCAGGTAGAATAGCAGAACAAGAGAGGGGCTTGGAAAGCAGAGAGGGACGAAGAGGGAGCAGGGGACAAGAACAGACAGAAGAAGAAAGGTACAGGGAAGCAAAAGAGTGACGCCAGTGATGGAAGGTGGGAGGGCACAGGCACAGGGAGGCACCTGGAGCACAAGAGGGGTGACACGGCCCCAAGTGTGGACGGAGGGTTGCAATCACGACAAATTTATCTACACACTTGCAGATAAGCCGGCACGTCTTTATTGCAGCGCTGGGAAGCACAGGGACAGCTCCACCCGACGGGCTTCAAAGTTACATCAAAAATTCAACATCTTATACCCTTTTTCTGCAAAGTCAGGATCTTTAACAGATTTTTAACATAAGCATGCATCTTATGCCCGCTATTAATTTTGACAGTTACAATGATTGGTCCGCCCTATTCTATAACTTTCTTAATAGTCCTTTCCTAATCTAATCATTGGTTATTTTACTGATCAAAATCTCTGATATACAAATTAGGATGGGGAGGACGGGAGAGTCTTCACAGCAACATTCCTTTGTTTCGACGGTTTCATCACATAAGAGAACTAGCTGAGAACGTACAATTTCACCCCTTGTACCTGCCTCCCTCCCTCCTCGTTCTGTGTTCTGTACAGTTTCCCAATCCACAGCACCTTCAGCTTTGGCCATCTTCCTAAGGCCTGCATCTGCTGTCTCTTAGCATAAGTGGGGTTTTGTCTACTCCTTACCATAATGTAAATTAATTGAATCAGGAAATAATTAACTATAAGAAATTAGTTGTTTATTCAAAACAATTAATTATCAATGAAATTCAAAATTCAGATCTGATTATAACACAAGGGCCCAGGACTCACTGCCGCTCCCGCTCTTGGTGCTGCTGGGAGCATTTTACTGTTGAGACACTTCTGTCTCTGCCTCTCTCAGCTCTTACAATATGAGGCTTCCTACATACACAGCCTCACTGCGCACACACACACACCCCCCCCGCCCCCACGGCTATACCGTGCTTTGGTTACACACACAGACCCCGCGGTGCATGTTGGTGACCAGCTCTGCTCAGGACTACTCACAGGGACCCTTCCTCACGCCGAGAGGCCGGCTGTCTCTTGTCTGCAGCTGGGGGCAGCTCGCAGCCGGATCCCCTTCGTGTCCTTCTCCGGCTGCTTTTCCTTTTGCCCATCTCCTCAGCTTCAGCCTGAGCTGGATGCAGCTGACGACATCCCCAGGGCAAGAACAGAGAACCGAGCCCTGGCACGGCCTCTGGCAGAGGGAAAGAACCCTGACTGTCACAGCCGGCCCCAGGCTGGAGCCCCTCCTGCTGCAGCCGCTCCTGCAGACCCCGCTCCTTCCCCGCACTGCTGCTGAAGGCCCCTGGGTTAACAGAGCCCTGGGCCTGCCCGAGGCCCCGCTCGCCGCTGCCAGGACAGGCCGCGGGGCAGCCTGGGGCTGCGGGACAGGCCTCAGGGGAGGGGCTGGGGACGGGGCAGCTGCAGGGGGGGAGCGGGGCTGGGGGGGATCAGGGGGGCTCTGGGAAACGGGGTGCCCCGTGCCTGTGCTGGGGGTTCTGTCTCCCTTCTCCTTCGCCTCCCCAGCTCTCAGGTCACCCCCGGGGATGCCCCAACTGACCCGGCTCCGGCTTGGAGCTCCCACCCACCACCCCCGGGCAGCCAGCAGGCAGGAGACCCCCCCTCCCCCGTGCAAGGGCCTGGCTCACCTCAGGGGCAGCCCCAGCCCTCACCTCAGACGGGCCATGGCTGGAGCAGAGCCTGCACCTCCCGGCACCAGCCCCTGCCCCAGGACTACAGCTCCCAGCATGCCCCGGGGCCTCTTCCTGCTGCCTGCCCCTGCAGGGACACTTCCCCCGGCCCTGCCCCGCCCCCGCGGGCCCCATGGCCCCTCCCCCAAGCCAAGAGCAGGGCGGGAAACATCCCCCAGAGCCTGAGGGCCAGCGGGAGGGGGAGTGTGGGGCAGGGCGGCAGAGAGGGACCGAGCAACGGTGGCCGCCGGGGTGGGGGAGCAGGGGGAGCACGAGGGGCCGGGGCAGGCAGGGAGGAGGCTAAAAAAGATGGGGACAAGGAGCCAGAGTGAGGAAGGGGAAGAGAAGCAGCACAACAGGCTTTAAGGCAGAAAGAGAACAGCTGGAAACCAGGGAGCCAGAGCCTGGGAGAAAGGGAGAAAGATCAAAAATACCGGCTGTGGGCACTGCTGCCATTGCTTGAGCACTGCCCAGGAACTGCACGGCCAGGAGCCTCAAAATAGGGGTGGCCTGTGAAAGCCCTGCCCCGGGCCCGCTCCTGCACCCTGCTGGTGGTGGTGAATGTCGCCTGGCAGGGTGACCAGGGCCTGGGGGAGACAACCCGTTGCAGGGTGGAATTGCCCAGCTTTTTTTTTGTTTGCTGGTTGCTTTTGCTTTTGCTTTTTTTAAAAAATAGCATTACAGCTCTGAATACAACCTGCAAGGAGAAAGGAACCAGGCGTACCGGGCTGGGCACATTGAAAGCCCAAACCCGTTCAACAGCCGCACAAACCACCGCTGGCTCCCGCTGTGCACACTCCACTGCCCACCTGCAGGTACAGGCAGCCGCCGTTTCTTGAGCCTTCCCCAGGATCGGCACCACCGGGCAGCTCAACAAACCGGGTGGGCTGCAACCACAGGCCATCTGCACGACTGCAAGGGTCTCTCTCCTTTGCTCGTGAGCTAGTCCAGCTTCTGGTTTCCCTAGTGAATTGCACAAACACACAGCGCTCCGAACAGTAGCTGGCCCGAGACACTCGCTCTTGCCCACCGCTGGGTCGCCGTGGCCTGTGTTCCCTTCTGCCCTTGCTGGCCGCCAGCCCTCTGGACCCACCCGTGCCCTGGGTGCAGAGCGGGGCCGCACACGAAGGAGTGGGAATCACTCTCCAAGAGGAGGTAGGAAGCACTGGGGTGATCACCTGCAGGGCTCAGTCAAACAAGCACACCAACCAGCAGTTTGCCTCTGTGGGGTTGGCTCCTTGCTCCCCCCCTCCCCTCCTTTTTCCATGCCTATACATGCCCCTCAAATGCCTTGACTCCCCTCTTTCTCCGCCCCTATCTCCTCCCAAGCAAGGGACCTCCCCGCAGGTATTTTTTCCCCCTTGCTCCCAGGTTTGCCACAGCCGTCCACAGGTTTGGTGTTTCAGGCACTGTTAGCTGGGTCACCTCGGACTTCCACGGCATTACCGATGCAGTTTTTTCCTGGGTACTGCTGTCCCTGCCAGACTGCTCTCCCCAAAACCACCCCAGCTCTTCCTTCAGTTATCTGTCAAGTGTGGCCACCTCCCACACCAATCCCCCTTAACTACCTGTGAAATCCGGCTCTTCCTCATGGCACTCTGACTCCCGTCAGCTTCGCACTCGCTTTGCTACAGGCAGCAATAGCTCTTGGCATGCTCAGGCGTTTCCCACGGTGTCTTCAGTAAGCGAAGGCTCCCGGCAGGCCCTAATCTTCAGCTTGCGTGCCTTAAGGCATACCCCCAACGCTGGCTGCGTGTCACATCATTTCCTCCTCTCCTCTTGCAAGCCTCCCTCTAGCCAGTCTTCTCCACCCCACGGTGGCTCTGAGCACCCTCGTCTCAGACCGGGCACGGTTTCAGCTTTTGGAGTGACTCTTTGGCCGTGTGACCGACTTGTCTGCCTGCAGCCTCGTTCTGCAGGTGCTGGGCACGGAAGTCCTTGCCTTGCACAGGAGACTGGACTGAAGCATGGTTAGCTGTGAAAATCGTCAACTTTATTTCAAGAACTAAGTCAAGAGCAGCAGTTGTGTGTGCCCTGAGAGGAGCGTGGGCAGGACCGAGCAGGCCACTGGCACTGAGGCTGCCTTTGGATCTCAGCAGGCATTGCCCCAGGAGGAAAGGGTGGTGCTACTCTGCAGCCTGCACTGATCCTCTTCCTCTTGCTGCTCAAGCCTTTTTCCCCCTTAGCACCTGCAGGAGCTCCTGCACCCGAGTAAAGAACTCCACCAGCTTCTGGAGTGGGAATGGGCAGGAGCTAAACGTGCCCGACTGTGTTGGGATCGGCCTTGGCCTCTGCACGGGGGTGGAGGCGGTGAGAAAATGACTCCATGCCCGCGCCGTTGGAGCAGCCCGGACTGCTGGGTGCAGTCCCATCTGTACCAGAATCCAGTCGTAAAAGTGCTGCGTGGAGGTGTAGACTCCGGGCCGCCTGGCTCTCGCGCAGCCTATCCCCCAGCTGGTCACCCCCACGAGCCAGAAGTAGTCGGCGTGCTTATCTTGGCAGACAAGAGGACCACCGCTGTCACCCTGCAGCGGAGCGGAGGAGAGTCAGAGGGTTCTGGTGGTGTTGGGTGGCCCCTGTCAGCACTGTGGCTGGCTCCTTCTCTCTCCTGGCACCTGCCAGAGCTGTACCCAGTGCCCAGCAAGGCTCTGCTCAGGTGCTGGAGCCTGCAGGACCTTGTCTGGGAGGGGGTGGTGGGCCTGCAAGGTAGGGCGCTCTCTCCTCTCTGCCCGCTGATCCTGAAGGTGTGGAAGGGGGACGTTCCAGGACTGGGATGCAGACCTCTGGGCTGGGGCAAGAGCACTGGGTGGCCTTTCTGGGCAGAGTGCCGGGGCTGTGGGACAAGAGGGGTGCTGGGCAAGGGCCTGCAGACGGGGAAGGGAAGGCAAGCCCCGACAGCGGTGGGGACCCAGCGGCAGGAGGGCGACTCGGCAGGCGCAACACGCGCCGGGGGACGTTTGGGCGCTGGCGACAGGGCTGCCTGTGCTGCTGGGGGCTGGCGCGGAGCACGCTCCTACCTGGCAGGTGTCGATGCCGCCCTGCGGATAGCCGGCACACACGTTGTGGGGGTGGACGGCCCCTCTGTACCAGCGGCTGCTGTTGCAGACCTTGACATCGATGAGGTGGACCTGGGCCTCCTGCAGGACAGCGGTCGATCCTCCAGCTGTGAGCACAGGAAGGAGTTAGAAGCCAGCAGCCCTTCTGTTCCCACTTCTCCTCCCCTGTGTGGGCGAAGCCCTTCCCTAGGGCCCGCCTTTGCCCCTGCAGAGGCCTTGTGCCGGGCTTGCCCTTCCCTCTCGCTTTGGCTAATGGCTCGGGCCCATCTCTCTGTGGCCGTACGTCCCCGCAGCCCGACTCTGGTTTTCGCCGCCGCCGCTGCCCAGAAGCCCAGCCCGCCTCCCCAGCGTGCCGAGCTTACCCTTGGCACACGAATACTCTTTGGGAACTCACATCTTGCCATGGTGGCACCCCAACCGCTGACGTAGCAGCTCGTCAGCTCTGACACTCTCAGTGAGGCGTCGGGCACGCAGGCCAGCTGTACGTAGTAGCCGCACTGGACAGGCTGGTCCAGTTCCAGCAAGGCGATGTCGTTCCTCTCCGTGACGTTATTGTAGTGTTCATGAAGTATCAGCCGATAAATACTGCGCACTTGGGTCTCAGGGCCCAGCTGACCCAAGTGGGTGGCCCCGATCACCACACGCCACATGGTGAGGTACCTGGAAGGCAGATGCAGAGAGGCCTCAGAGGGAGCGGAGCCACGTGCTGCAGCAGCCCCGCGGTTCCCTGCCTTCTGCTTCCCAAGGCAGGGAGGAAAGCAGCGCTGCGGAGGGTGCCACTGCCCTAGCATGCCTTGGGCACCAGGAACGTGGAGCTGGAGGCTGCTAGGAAGCGGTGGCACGAGCCCAGCCTTCTGCGGAGCAGTCTCTCAGCTGGGCTCGCCAGTGCCCTGGCACCGGGCATACTGCAAGGCAGCGGGATGGCAGGAGCTCGTGGGGCTGCGGACGGGGCGCCTGCTGGTGCTGTGGGGATAGCCCCCTTCCCTGCTCCTCCTTACCTGGCTGCGTTGAAGCAGTGGGCTGCTGTGAGGACCCACTGCGGGCTGATGAGGGACCCTCCGCACACGTGGCCCCAGGGGCTCTGGATGCTGACGATCCAGGGCCAGGCCCCTGGCTGGGCACCCGAGCCACCCACGACGCGCGACATGCCGTAGCTAGCCGCCATGGGCCGGAGCCCGCAGGTCCTGGTATAAGAAGAAACTCATGAGTGTGCTGCTGGACGGCTGTGCTGCTGTTGAGGCTGAAGGTCAGCCGTCTTCCCTCCCCCCGAGGGGCTGCACGGACGGCAGGGCCAGGGAACCCCGTGGCTGTGCCTCCAGCCCTCTGTCTGCTGTAGCCCCGTAGACAGGTTGTGCCAGCAGCCTGGGTGCTGGCAAGGAGCTGAGGCTCCCACAGGGAGTTTGGGAAGCTGTGGAGTGACCACAGGGGCCGCGCGGGCCCCCTCCAGTGAAGCCCGTCAAGGGCTGCCCGAGCTCCCTCCCAGAACCTCGGCCCACTTACCCACAGCTGTCCCACATGCCGTGCGCAGGCCGGCACACGGCCAGCAGGACGAGGAGGGCGAGCACTTTCATTGCTGCCAGCGGCACGTGTCAGCTGCAAGAAGGAGGTCTGGTTGCCTCCAGCGCAGCCGCCGACGTACTGCCCGCAGCAGTCTCGCTGCCTCTGATGGCCTTGGCCCTGGGGCTGATGTCACAGAGCCGCCGTTTCTGGGCGTGGGGCACGGTGGCCTCTCAAGGGGGGGTGGAGGTGGGGGTGTCAGCAATACGGGGGGTTTCCAAGCAGGAAGGGAGGCGGAAGCTGGGATCGGACAGCCCTGACAAACCCCTGCTGAACACTCTGCCTGTGGGATGAGGGCATGCAGGCCCTGTGGCTGGCAGCGGCAGAGGCTGGGCTTTCTTTAAAAATGGATGCTGCCCGAAGGAAAAAAAAAAAGAAATGAACCATTACTTTCCAAACTCAGTTACTGACGGGCTCAAGCAGTGTTCTGCTGGTTACCAGCAATATGCAGAAATGGGACATAGGGGACCACCTGCACCTGCGTCTGCAATTCCAGTCCCTTGCTATCCCAGGCCAACATGGCCCGTCATTCAATTAATCCATTTATCAAGGTGTCTTCAGCTTGCTGGCAATTTTGCCCTGCCAGTGCTCTGGGAATGCTGCTTGCTGTCCCAGGGCCTTGTTCCACTCAGGAACCTCAAAATGCTCACTTAGGTTCCTGTTTGCTACAGACACGGGCTCTTTTAGTGCTCAGAAAAGATGAGGGGCACAAGCCACACCTCAAGGAACTCCAGTACCTCTAGGAAATGTTTATCCCAGCAATATTTAGGCCCACGTGTTCTTCTGAAGGCCACTGAGGTCGAGAGAAGAGCAGGGAGACAAGAGACAGAGCGCTGATGCACTCAGATCTGGGTTGCAGGGACAGCAGTGTCTACCACCCCATGTCCTGCCCCTCCTGCGCTGGCTGGCACCTTCACAGCAGGGACAGCCAAGGGGCACACGGTGCCACCCCCTATCTGCCACAAAACCTAGCACCAAACCTGCAGCAGTTTTCATCTACTCGACTATGCCAGGCAACAGAAGGAGCTGTGACAAGTCCTGCTCAGCCATCCCCGTTTCGCTGGCAGAAACCTCTACAAGTGGGGCAGGAGGGACAAGACGGGGCCCCTCTGATGCTCACAGGGAGCACCTGCAGCCCCTTCCTTCCCACCGCCAAACCTCTGTCCGCTTGGCTGGGACTGACTTCACTGCGTTCCTCCCTGCTCATCTCTCGGCATACACCAGTCCCCAACCCCATTTCAGGCCTCTGCGCCTGCTATTGTTCCACTGCAGTTATTTTGCCACCCTGTAAACCTGAACTTCCTACCAAAACACAAAAGAGGGCCACGAAAATGACCAGAGGGATGGAACACCTCCCCTGTGAGCACAAGCTGAGCGAGTTGGGGTTGTTCAGCCTGGAGAAGAGAAGGCTCCGGGAAGACCTTCTAGCACCCTTCCAGTGCTTAAAGGGGGCCTAGAAGAAAGATGGGGACAGACTTTTTAGCAGGGCCTGTTGCAATAGGACAAGGGGTAACGGTTTTAAACTAAAGAGGCCAGATTCGGACTAGATATAAGGAAGAAATTTTTTACGCTGAGGGTGGTGAAACACAGGCACAGGCTGCCCAGAGAGGTGGCAGAAGCCCCATCCCTGGAGACATCCAAGGTCAGGCTGGATGCGGCTCTGAGCAACCTGATGCAGCTAAAGATGTCCCTGCTCACTGCAGGGGGGCTGGACTGGATGGCCTCTAATGGTCACTTCCAGCCCAAACCACTGTAGGATTCCACTGATTTTTCAGCTGAAAAGCACCGAGAGTGGAGACTAACACGAGGGGGCTCCATCTGATGCCTTCGAGTTCAGCTGATGACAAAACCAGGACACAGCGCAGCTCTTTCACCTGCAGCCACTTCGCGTTTTACCTGCAGAAGGTCCTGGGCAGACCCTCGCCTGCCCACGTCCACCTCCAGGCAGCAGCTCCAAAAGGCCTGAAACTCAGCGCACAGTTGCTCGGGGTTCTGCAGCTCTGGTGTCCCGTTGGTCGCTATCAGATCCATCGCCTAGAGTGACAAGAAACACAAGACTCCACCTGTTTCTTTCTTACCCAGAACTGCTCACAGAGAGCCCATTTTTTAAGGCCCAGCCTCCAGTGCCAGTTTCCTCCCTGGCAGAGGGTTAGAGATGATTTTTCTATACCTACAAAAAACCTCTGAGGCAGCCACAGCTACTCCAACATCAATGTGATCTTGCCTCGACAGCTGATTGCAGTGGCTGACCTAGTTAGGAGGAACTCCATCAGCAAAAGCACATTTGGCTTCTCTGTGCATCGACACCAGCTTTCCTGGCTATTTTAAAGAGTGAACTTGGTCCAGCTGTATTATTTCAAAGGATTCGGACATAAAATGCATCCCTGCAGTGCTCACTGCTCCCTAAAGTACAGCTTCCTTAAAACAAAGGTAGTTCAGATTTTCCCTCTGTTCTAGATAAAAATGGTAACTAGAGGATAAAAAAGTAGATCCATCAGCTTATTCCTTGGCTAAACAGAAACATTTGGAACCTCATTTTCAACACAGACATGTTAGCTGCGTGCACAAATATATTATGAAGAAAACACATAACTGGGCAGACAGGAGCCACCCGCAACTCTGTCTTTCAGCAGTCTCCAAATTCCAGATCAGCAAGTCTTCCTGACAGACCTCAGGCCAAGGAGTTAGAACGTAATTTTGCAAAACATGGGGCGAGCATTATCCGGGGCAGTTCACTTGGAACCAAGGTCTAACACGCTGCGAAGCTGGACAGATGAGTTCATTCTGCTTTTGTAAGACGTTCTTCAGAACGGCAAGACAAATGTTTTGAACTGTTTGAACCTAAACTTGCAGAATATGTCCCAAATATACAGCAATAATAATAGAAATAGGCCTAGGAGTCTTCCATACAAATGTCCGCCATGACAAGAACAGCTCTGCGCTACTGGCGTTTAAAGAGACGGTGGCCAAAGGGACTTTGCTCTTATCCTCTTAAAGGTAGAGGAAAATTTCCAGGCCTAAAAAGGCAAATGAACTATGCTAGAGGAAAAACAATAAAAGGAAGTTTCTCTACTTTTCCCACAAGAGAAGTGTCACAAAATCAGTCCTGTCCCGTCCCTCTGCAGCTGCCCTCAGGCACCGGGCACAGCGGTGAGCCGGAGGGCCTGTCCTCACTGCGGTTAAATGGTGCTGCCCCAGGGACGTCCCTTCTCCTGCGATAAAGGAACACAGCACCCATGCCAGCCTTGGGAATTTTATTCTGGCTACATTCGCCTGGCTGTGAAACAGGAATGCCTAGGATTTGGTTTGTTGGGTATTTTTAAAACTGAAACTGGGGAGGTCCAACCAGCGTTTCAAAGGACGTTTATCGCACCAATATTTGTCCCTCAGGCCCCAGGCATATGCCTGGTGGAAGGAAATCCCAGTGAGAGAAAACAAACACTGTCACAGAAATATCCAGGCCACTCTTGGCTGGAAAATGGTTCATTCCTGTGAGTTCTGCATCGGCTGGAAAGAACGTGAGCAACAGGGGATGCATTTGTTCTACACGTGGAAAACAACAATCATATCTACATTCAGACTGGTGTTAACTCTTTGATCAATGATCCTTTAATGCCCTTAGAGTACATGTAGGTATTTCAACTCCTGTCAGGAACGGAAGCTGCTGCGTGCCTTGCACTGTTAAAACAAGCATTCACGAAAATGTGAAAGAGCATCCTTTGGTTTCCAGGCTTCGCAGAACTCCCTGGATGGGGTCTAAATGTGACTATTAAACCCAACAGCTACTGTGTGCCATCAGCTAAAAACCTGACCTGTAAAGACGGGTCTTGCTTATCAGCTCTCCTGTTTGGATGCAGCTGAGAGCTCTCGCTGCACTCTGTGATTCCACACACAAGAGCAGAGGGATCCTGTCCCTGTTGGGGATGATTCACCTTCATAAAACCAGCTGGGAACTGGGGAACTTCAGGCGGTCCATCACAAGCTGTTCACTGTTCCCAGCTCAGGGGCAACAGCCCCTGCCCAAGAGCCCAGGAAGTGAACACAGACGGGACCAACTCCAGGTGCCTGATTTTAACCTCCTGCAGTTTTACTCAGGCACCTGAAGACACCGTGAAGCTCTGAGTGCTCAAGCTGATCTCAACTCCCGCAGCAGACGAGGCATGTATGAAGAAAAAGAGCATCTCTAGTAATCTGGGCAAGGGCAGGAATCGCTGAATGTGAATTTGATCAGGGGTAAGAAATCCAGTTCCCTTCCTCACAGTTGACCTGAGGCTTCTTGAGGAGCCTCAACAGTTGAGGTTAAGGAAGCTGGGAATTTTCAGCCTCCAAACCAGGGACACAGGCCTACTGCCACCCTGCCAGCTGCAGTGCACTCAGCTGACTCAGCATCAGGCTGAACCCAAACCTGTTTGTATATTCTGAGCTAAAAGCCGAACCAAAAAGCTCACCCTGAAACAGGCAGGTCAGATCCAAACCCAAACGCCGAACCCAAACCTGTTTGGTTCTTCTGGGCTAAAAGCCAAACCCAAACGCCAAACCCAAACGCCAAATACAAATGCCAAACCCAAACGCCAAACCAAAAACTGTTTGTTTCTTCTGAGATAAAAGCCAAACCCAAACGCCAAAAACAAACGCCAAGCCAAATAGCGAAACCCAAACGCCAAACCCCAACGACAAACTCCAACGCAAAACAAAACGCCAAACCCCAATGCGATTCCTTCTCCTGACCCAAATGCCAAACCCCAACGACAAAGCCAAACGCCAAACCCCAACGCCAAAGCCCAATGCGTTTGTTCTTCTGACCCCAATGCCAAAACCCAAAGCGTTTGCTTCTTCTGAACTCAACGCCAAACTCCAACGCCAAACAACGCAAAAAAAAAGCCAAACCCCAAGGCGTTTGCTTCTTCGGACCCCAACGCCAAACCCCAACTCATCTGCTTCTTCTGACCCCAAGGCCAAACCCCAACGCATCTGGTTCTTCTGACCCCAACGCCAAACCCCAACGGCAAACCCCAATGCCAAACCCCAACGCATTTCCTTCTTCTGACCCCAATGCCAAACCCTAACGTGTTTGCTTCTTCTGATCCCAACGCCAAAACGCAACGCCAAACCCCAATGCCAAACCCCAATGCCAAACCCCAACGCATTTGATTCTTCTGACCCCAACGCCAAACCCGAACGCCAAACTCCAAAGCCAAACCCCAACGTGTTTGCGTCTTCTGACCCCAACGCCAAACCCTAACACCAAACCCCAACGCCAAACCGCAACCCGTTTGTGTCTTCAGACCCCAACGCCAAACCCCAACGCCAAATCCCAACGCGTTTGTGTCTTCTGACCCCAACGCCAAACCTCAACGCCAACCCCCAACGCTGAACCTCCATTCGAAACCCAACAGAAACCCAACGCGTTTGCTTCTTCTGACCCCAACGCCAAACCCCAAAGCCAAAAACCAACGCTGAACCTCAACGCGAACCCCAACGCAGAACCCCAACGCTTTTGCGTCTTCTGACCCCAACGCCAAACCCCAACGCCAAACCCCAAAGCGTTTGCGTCTTCTGACCCCAACGCCAAACCCCAAAGACAAACCCCAACGCGTTTGCGTCTTCTGACCCCAACGGCAAAGCACAACGCCAAACCCCAACGCCAAACCCCAACACCATACCCCAACGTGTTTGAGTCTTTTGACCCCAACGCCAAACCCCAACGCCAAACCCCAAGACCATACCCCAACGCGTTTGCGTCTTCTGACCCCAACGCCAAACCGCAACGTGTTTGAGTCTTGTGACCCCAACACCAAACCCCAACGCCAAACCCCAATGCATTAGCGTCTTCTGACCCCAACGCCAAACCCTAACACCAAACCCCAACGCCAAACCCCAATGCATTAGCGTCTTCTGACCCCAACGCCAAACACCAACGCCAAACACCAAGGCGTTTGCGTCTTCTGACCCCAAGGCCAAACCCCAACGCCAAACCCCAACGCCAAATCCCAACGCGTTTGCGTTTTCTGACCCCAACGCCAAAACCCAAGGACAAACCCCAACGCGTTAGCGTCTTCTGACACCAATGCCAAACCCCAACACCAAACCCCAAAGCCAAACCCCAACCCGTTTGCGTCTTCTGACCCCAACGCCAAAACCCAACGCCAAAACCCAATGCGTTTGCGTCTTCTGACCCCAACGCCAAACCCCAAAGCCAAACCCCAACCCGTTTGTGTCTTCTGACCCCAACGCCAAAGCCCAACGACAAACCCCATCGCCAAACCACAAAGCGTTTGCATATTCTGACCTCAACGCCAAACTCCAAAGCCAAACATCAACGCCAAACTCCAACCTGTTTGCATCTTCTGACCCCAACGCCAAACCCCAACACCAAACCCCAACGCGTTTGAGTCTTCTGACCCTAACGCCAAAACCCAATGCCAAAGCCAAACGCCAAACCCCAACGCCAAACCGCAAAGCGTTTGCGTATTCTGACCTTAACGCTAAACCCCAAAGCCAAACCCCAACGCCAAACTCCAACGCGTTTCAGTCTTCTGATCCCAACGCCAAAAACCAATGCCAAAACGCAATGCGTTTGCGTCTTCTGACCCCAACGCCAAACCCCAACACCAAATCCCACCGCCAAACCCCAAGGACAAAGCCCAACGCCAAACCCGAAAGCCAAACATCAACGCCAAACTCCAACCTGTTTGCGTCTTCTGACCCCAACGCCAAACCCCAACGCCAAACCGCAACCCGTTTGTGTCTTCTGACCCCAACGCCAAAACCCAAAGCCAAAACCCAATGCGTTTGCGTCTTCTGACCCCAACGCCAAACTAACACCAAAACCCAATGTCAAACCGCAACCCGTTTGTGTCTTCAGACACCAACGCCAAACCCCAACGCCAAACCCCAATGCGTTTACTTCTTCTGATCCCAAAGCCAAACCCCAACGCCAAACCCCAACGCGCTTGGGTCTTCTGACCCCAACGCCAAACCCCAACGCCAAACCTCAACACCATACCCCAACGCGTTTGAGTCTTCTGACCCCAACGCCAAACCCCAACGCCAAACCCCAAGACCATACCACAACGTGTTTGCGTCTTCTGACCCCAATGCCAAACCCCAACGTCAAACCCCAACGCATTTGAGTCTTCTGACCCCAACGCCAAACCCTAACACAAAACCCCAACGCCAAACCGCAACCCGTATGAGTCTTCAGACCCCAACTCCAAACACCAACGCCAAATCCCAACGCGTTTGTGTCTTCTGACCCCAACGCCAAACCCCAACGCCAAAACCCAACGCTGAACCTCAACGCGAACCCCAACGCAGAAACGCAACGCTTTTCCGTCTTCTGACCCCAACGCCAAACCCCAGCGCCAAACCCCAACGCGTTTGCGTCTTCTGACCCCAACGCCAAACCCTAACACGAAACCCCAATGCCAAACCGCAACCCGTTTGTGTCTTCTGACCCCAACGCCAAACCCCAACGCCAAAACCCAACGCGTTTGCGTCTTCTGACCGCAACGCCAAGCCCCAAAGCCAAACCCCAACGCGTGTGCGTCTTCTGACCGCAACGCCAAGCCCCAAAGCCAAACCCCAACGCGTGTGCGTCTTCTGACCCCAACGCCAAACCCCAACGCCAAACCCCAACACCAAACCCCAACGCGTTTGCGTCTTCTGACCCCAACGCCAAACCCTAACACGAAACCCCAATGCCAAACCGCAACCCGTTTGTGTCTTCTGACCCCAACGCCAAACCCCAACGCCAAAACCCAACGCGTTTGCGTCTTCTGACCCCAACGCCAAACCCTAACACCAAACCCCAACGCCAAACCGCAACCCGTTTGTGTCTTCAGACCCCAACGCCAAACCCCAACGCCAAATCCCAACGCGTTTGTGTCTTCTGACCCCAACGCCAAACCTCAACGCCAACCCCCAACGCTGAACCTCCATTCGAAACCCAACAGAAACACAACGCGTTTGCTTCTTCTGACCCCAACGCCAAACCCCAAAGCCAAAAACCAATGCTGAACCTCAACGCGAACCCCAATGCAGAACCCCAACGCTTTTGCGTCTTCTGACCCCAACGCCAAACCCCAACGCCAAACCCCAAAGCGTTTGCGTCTTCTGACCCCAACGCCAAACCCCAAAGACAAACCCCAACGCGTTTGCGTCTTCTGACCCCAACGGCAAAGCACAACGCCAAACCCCAACGCCAAACCCCAACACCATACCCCAACGTGTTTGAGTCTTTTGACCCCAACGCCAAACCCCAACGCCAAACCCCAAGACCATACCCCAACGCGTTTGCGTCTTCTGACCCCAACGCCAAACCGCAACGTGTTTGAGTCTTGTGACCCCAACACCAAACCCCAACGCCAAACCCCAATGCATTAGCGTCTTCTGACCCCAACGCCAAACCCTAACACCAAACCCCAACGCCAAACCCCAATGCATTAGCGTCTTCTGACCCCAACGCCAAACACCAACGCCAAACACCAAGGCGTTTGCATCTTCTGACCCCAAGGCCAAACCCTAACGCCAAACCCCAACGCCAAACCCCAACGCGTTTGCGTTTTCTGACCCCAACGCCAAACCACAACAACAAACCCCAACGCGTTAGCGTCTTCTGACACCAATGCCAAACCCCAACACCAAACCCCAAAGCCAAACCCCAACCCGTTTGCGTCTTCTGACCCCAACGCCAAAACCCAACGCCAAAACCCAATGCGTTTGCGTCTTCTGACCCCAACGCCAAACCCCAAAGCCAAACCCCAACCCGTTTGTGTCTTCTGACCCCAACGCCAAAGCCCAACGACAAACCCCATCGCCAAACCACAAAGCGTTTGCATATTCTGACCTCAACGCCAAACTCCAAAGCCAAACATCAACGCCAAACTCCAACCTGTTTGCATCTTCTGACCCCAACGCCAAACCCCAACACCAAACCCCAACGCGTTTGAGTCTTCTGACCCTAACGCCAAAACCCAATGCCAAACCCTAGCGCCAAACCCCAACGTGTCTGCGTGTTCTAACCCCAACGCCAAACCCTAACACAAAACCCCAATGCCAAACCGCAACTCATTTGTGTCTTCTGAAACCAACGCCCAACCCCAACGCCAAAACCCAACACTGAAACTCAACGCGAACCCCAACGCAGAACCCCAACGCTTTTGCGTCTTCTGACCCCAACGCCAAACCTCAACGCCAAACCCCAACGCGCTTGCGTCTTCTGACCCCAATGCCAAACCCCAACGCCAAACCCCAACGCGTTTGCGTCTTCTGACCCCAATGGCAAAGCACAACGCCAAACCCCAACGTCAAACCCCAACGCGCTTGGGTCTTCTGACCCCAACGCCAAGCCCCAATGCCAAACTCCAACACCATACCCCAACGCGTTTGCGTCTTCTGACCCCAACGCCAAACCCCAACGCCAAACCGCAACGCGTTTGCGTCTTCTGACCCCAACGCCAAACCCCAAAGCCAAACCCCAAAGCATTAGCATCTTCTGACCCTAACGCCAAACCCTAACACCAAACCCCAACGCCAAACCGCAACCCGTATGTGTCTTCAGACCCCAACGCCAAACCCCAAAGCGAAACCCCAACGCCGAACCTCAAAGCGAACCCCAAGGCAGAACCCCAATGCGTTTACGTCTTATGACCCCAACGCCAAACTCCAACGTCGAACCCCAAAGCGTTTGCATCTTCTGACCCCAACGCCAAAGCCAAACGCCAAACCCCAACGCCAAACCGCAAAGCGTTTGCGTATTCTGACCTTAACGCTAAACCCCAAAGCCAAACCCCAACGCCAAACACCAAGCCGTTTGCGTCTTCTGACCCCAACGCCAAACCCCAACGCCAAACCCCAACGCGTTTCAGTCTTCTGATCCCAACGCCAAAAACCAATGCCAAAACGCAATGCGTTTGCGTCTTCTGACCCCAACGCCAAACCCCAACACCAAATCCCACCGCCAAACCCCAAGGACAAAGCCCAACGCCAAACCCGAAAGCCAAACATCAACGCCAAACTCCAAACTGTTTGCGTCTTCTGACCCCAACGCCAAACCCCAACGCCAAACCGCAACCCGTTTGTGTCTTCTGACCCCAACGCCAAAACCCAAAGCCAAAACCCAATGCGTTTGCGTCTTCTGACCCCAACGCCAAACTAACACCAAAACCCAATGTCAAACCGCAACCCGTTTGTGTCTTCAGACACCAACGCCAAACCCCAACGCCAAACCCCAACGCGTTTACTTCTTCTGATCCCAACGCCAAACCCCAACGCCAAAACCCAATGCTGAACCTCAACGCGAACCCCAACATAGAACCCCAACGCTTTTGCTTCTTCTGACCCCAACGCGACACCCCAACGCCAAACACCAAGGCGTTTGCATCTTCTGACCCCAAGGCCAAACCCTACGCCAAACCCCAACGCCAAACCCCAACGCGTTTGCGTTTTCTGACCCCAACGCCAAACCACAACAACAAACCCCAACGCGTTAGCGTCTTCTGACACCAACGCTAAACCCCAACACCAAACCCCAAAGCCAAACCCCAACCCGTTTGCGTCTTCTGACCCCAACGCCAAACCCCAAAGCCAAACCCCAAATCATTTATGTCTTCTGACCCCAACGCCAAAGCCCAATGACAAACCCCAAAGCGTTTTCGTCTTCTGACCCAAAAGCTAAAGCCCAACGACAAACCCCAACGCCTAACCGCAAAGCGTTTGCGTATTCTGACCTCAATGTGAAACTCCAAAGCAAAACATCAACGCCAAGCTCCAACCCGTTTGCGTCTTCTGACCCCTACGCCAAACCCCAACGCCAAACCCCAATGCATTTGAGTCTTCTGACCCTAACGCCAAAACCCAATGCCAAAACCCAATGCCAAAACCCAATGCGTTTGCGTCTTCTGACCGCAACGCCAAAGCCCAACGCCAAACCCCAGCGCCAAACCCCAACGCGTCTGCGTATCTGACCCCAACGCAAAACCGTAAAACCAAACCCCAGTGCCAAACCGCAACTCATTTGTGTCTTCTGACCCCAACGCCAAAACCCAACGCCAAACCCCAACACCATACCCCAACGTGTTTGCGTCTTCTGACCCCAACGACAAACCCCAACGCCAAACTCCAACGTGTTTGAGTCTTCTGACCTTAACGCCAAACCCTAAGGACAAACCCCAACGCGTTTGCGTCTTCTGACCCCAACGGCAAAGCACAACGCCAAACCCCAACGCCAAAACCCAACGCTGAAACTCAACGCGAACCCCAACTCAGAACTGCAACGCTTTTGCGTCTTCTGACCCCAACGCAAACCCCAACGCAAAACATTGAGGCGTTTGCGTCTTCTGACCCCAAGGCCAAACCCGAACGCCAAACCCCAACGCCAAACCCCAACGCGTTTGCGTTTTCTGACCCCAACGCCAAACCCCAACGACAAACCACAACGCGTTAGCGTCTTCTGACACCAACGCCAAACCCCAACACCAAACCCCAAAGCCAAACCCCAACCCGTTTGCGTCTTCTGACCACAACGCCAAAACCCAAAGCCAAAACCCAGTGCGTTTGCGTCTTCTGACCCCAACGCCAAACCCCAACGCCAAACTTCAAAGCCAAACCCCAACGCGTTTGCGTCTTCTGACCCAACGCCAAAGCCCAACGACAAACCCCAAAGCGTTTCAGTCTTCTGACCCTAATGCCAAAACCCAATGCCAAAACCCAGTGCGTTTGCGTCTTCTGACCCCAATGCCAAAGCCCAACGCCAAACTCCAAAGCCAAACCCCAATGCGTTTCCGTCTTATGACTCCAACGCCAAACCCCAACGCCAAACCTCAAAGCCAAACCCCAACGCGTTTGCGTCTTCTGACCTCAACATCAAAACCCAACGCAAAACCCCAATGCATTTTCGTCTTCTGACCCCAACGCCAAACCCCAACGCCAAACCCCAACACCATACCCCAACGCGTTTGCGTCTTCTGACCCCAACGCCAAACCCCAACGCCTAATCCCAACGCGTTTGAGTCTTCTGACCCCAATGCCAAAACCCAACGCCAAACAACAACGCCGAACCTAAACGCGAACCCCAAGGCAGAACCCCAACGCGTTTGCGTCTTCTGACCCCAACGCCAAACCCCAACGCCAAACTCCAAAGCCCAAACCCAATGCGTTTACGTCTTATGACCCCAACGCAAAACCCCAACGTCAAACCCCAAAGCGTTTGCATCTTCTGACCCCAACGCCAAAGCCAAACGCCAAACCCCAATGCCAAACCGCAAAGCGTTTGCGTATTCTGACCTTAACGCTAAACCCCAAAGCCAAACCCCAACGCCAAACTCCAACGCGTTTCAGTCTTCTGATCCCAACGCCAAAAACCAATGCCAAAACGCAATGCGTTTGCGTCTTCTGACCCCAACGCCAAACCCCAACACCAAATCCCACCGCCAAACCCCAAGGACAAAGCCCAACGCCAAACCCGAAAGCCAAACATCAACGCCAAACTCCAACCTGTTTGCGTCTTCTGACCCCAACGCCAAACCCCAACGCCAAACCGCAACCCGTTTGTGTCTTCTGACCCCAACGCCAAAACCCAAAGCCAAAACCCAATGCGTTTGCGTCTTCTGACCCCAACGCCAAACTAACACCAAAACCCAATGTCAAACCGCAACCCGTTTGTGTCTTCAGACACCAACGCCAAACCCCAACGCCAAACCCCAATGCGTTTACTTCTTCTGATCCCAAAGCCAAACCCCAACGCCAAACCCCAACGCGCTTGGGTCTTCTGACCCCAACGCCAAACCCCAACGCCAAACCTCAACACCATACCCCAACGCGTTTGAGTCTTCTGACCCCAACGCCAAACCCCAACGCCAAACCCCAAGACCATACCACAACGTGTTTGCGTCTTCTGACCCCAATGCCAAACCCCAACGTCAAACCCCAACGCATTTGAGTCTTCTGACCCCAACGCCAAACCCTAACACAAAACCCCAACGCCAAACCGCAACCCGTATGAGTCTTCAGACCCCAACTCCAAACACCAACGCCAAATCCCAACGCGTTTGTGTCTTCTGACCCCAACGCCAAACCCCAACGCCAAAACCCAACGCTGAACCTCAACGCGAACCCCAACGCAGAAACGCAACGCTTTTCCGTCTTCTGACCCCAACGCCAAACCCCAGCGCCAAACCCCAACGCGTTTGCGTCTTCTGACCCCAACGCCAAACCCTAACACGAAACCCCAATGCCAAACCGCAACCCGTTTGTGTCTTCTGACCCCAACGCCAAACCCCAACGCCAAAACCCAACGCGTTTGCGTCTTCTGACCGCAACGCCAAGCCCCAAAGCCAAACCCCAACGCGTGTGCGTCTTCTGACCGCAACGCCAAGCCCCAAAGCCAAACCCCAACGCGTGTGCGTCTTCTGACCCGAACGCCAAACCCCAACGCCAAACCCCAACACCAAACCCCGACGCGTTTGAGTCTTCTGACCCCAACGCCAAAACCCAACGCCAAAACCCAATGCCTTTGCGTCTTCTGACCCCAACGCCAAAGCCCAATGCCAAAATCCAGCGCCAAACCCCAACGCGTTTGCGTCTTCTGACCCCAACGCCAAACCCTAATACCAAACCTCAATGCCAAACCCCAACGCGTTTGCGTCTTCTGACCCCAACGCCAAACCCCAACGCCAAATACCAACGCCAAAACCCAACGCTGAAACTCACGCCGAACCTCAACGCCAAACCCCAACGCGTTTGCGTCATCTGACCCCAACGCCAAACCCCAAAGCCAAACCCCAACGCGTGTGCGTCTTCTGACCCCAACGCCAAACCCTAACACCAAACCCCGATGCTAAACCGCAACCCGTTTGTGTCTTCTGACCCCAACGCCAAACCCCAATGCCAAAACCCAACGCTGAACCTCAACGCGAACCCCAACGCAGAACCCCAACGCTTTTGCGTCTTCTGACCCCAACGCAAAAGCCCAACGCCAAACACCAAGGCGTTTGCGTCTTCTGACCCCAACGTCAAACCCCAACGCCAAACCCCAACGCGTTTGCGTTTTCTGACCCCAACGCTAAAAGCCAAGGCCAAAACCCAACGCCTTTGCGTCTTCTGACCCCAACGCCAAACCCCAGCGCCAAACCCCAATGCGTTTGCGTCTTCTGACCCCAACGCCAAACCCTAACACGAAACCCCAATGCCAAACCGCAACCCGTTTGTGTCTTCTGACCCCAACGCCAAACCCCAAAGCCAAAACCCAACGTGTTTGCGTCTTCTGACCGCAACGCCAAACCCCAAAGCCAAACCCCAACGCGTGTGCGTCTTCTGACCCCAACGCCAAACCTCAACGCAAAACACCAACGCGTTTGCGTCTTCTGACCCCAACGGCAAAGCACAACGCCAAACCACAACGCCAAACTCCAACGCGCTTGCGTCTTCTGACCCCAATGCCAAACCCAAACCCAAACTCCAACACCATACCCCAGTGCATTTTCGTCTTCTTCCCCAACGCCAAACCCCAAAGCCAAACGCCAACGCGTTTGCGTCTTCTGACCCCAATGCCAAACCCCAACGCCAAACCCCAACGCCGAACCTCAACGCGAACCCCAACGCAGAACTCCAACGCCTTTGCGTCTTCTGACCACAACGCCAAACCCCGACACCAAACCCCAACGCAAAACCCCAACGCGTTTGCATCTTCTGACCCCTACGCCAAACCCCAACGCCAAAACCCATCGCTGAACCTCAACGCGAACCCAACGCAGAACCCCAAAGCTTTTGCGTCTTCTGACCCCAACGCTAAAACCCAGCGCCAAACCCCAACGCGTTTGTGTCTTCTGACCCCAACGCCAAACCCTAACATGAAACCCCAATGCCAAACCGCAACCCGTTTGTGTCTTCTGACCCCAACGCCAAACCCCAACACGTTTGCGTCTTCTGACCCCAACGCCAAACCCCAACGGCAAAACCCAACGCTGAACCTCAACGCGAACCCCAACGCAGAACCCCAAGGATTTTGCGTCTTCTGACCCCAACGCCAAAACCCAACTCCAAAACCCAACCCGTTTGCGTCTTCTGACCCCAAAGCCAAACCCCAAAGCCAAACCCCAACGCGTGTGCGTCTTCTGACCCCAACGCCAAACCTCAATGCAAAACCCCAACCTGTTTGCGTCTTCTGACCACAACAGCAAAGCACAACTCCAAACCCGAACGCCAAACCCCAACGCTCTTGCGTCTTCTGACCCCAACGCCAAACCCCAACGCCAAACTCCAACACCATACCCCAACGCGTTTGAGTCTTCTGAGCATAACGCCAATCCCCAACGCCAAACCCCAACGCCAAACCTCAACGCGAACCCCAACGCAGAACCCCAACGCGTTTGCGTCTTCTGACCCCAACGCCAAACCCCAACGCCAATTCCCAACGCGTTTGCGTCTTCTGACCCCAACGCCAAACCCGAACGCCAAACTCTAAAGCCAAACCTCAATGAGTTTGCGTCTTCTGACCCCAACGCCAAAGCCCAACGACAAACCCCAAAGCGTTTGCGTCTTCTGACCCCAAAGCCAAAGCCGAAAGCCAAACCCCAACGCCAAACCACAAAGCGTTTGCTTATTCTGACCTCAACGCCAAATCCCAAAGCCAAACATCAACGCCAAACTCCAACCCGTTTGCGTCTTCTGACCCCAACGCCAAACCCCAACGCCAAACACCAACGTGTTTGAGTCTTCTGACCCTAACGCCAAAACCCAATGCCAAAACCCAACCCGTTTGCGTCTTCTGACCGCAACACCAAAGCCCAATGCCAAACTCCAAAGCCAAACCCCAACACGTTTGCGTCTTCTGACCACAACGCCAAACCCCAACGCCAAACCACAACGCGCTTAGGACTTCTGACCCCAGCGCCAAACCCCAACGCCAAACCTCAACACCATACCCCAACGCGTTTGAGTCTTCTGACCCCAACGCCAAACCCCAACGCATTTGCTTCTTCTGACCCCAACGCCAAACCCCAACGCCAAAACCCAATGCGTTTGCGTCTTCTGACCCCAACGCCAAAGCCCAATGCGAAACTCCAAAGCCAAACCCCAACACGTTTGCGTCTTCTGACCACAACGCCAAACCCCAACGCCAAACCCCAACGCGCTTGGGTCTTCTGACCCCAGCGCCAAACCCCAACGCCAAACCTCAACACCATACCCCAACGCGTTTGAGTCTTCTGACCCCAACGCCAAACCCCAACACCAAACCCCAAGACCATAACACAACGTGTTTGCGTCTTCTGACCCCAATGCCAAACCCCAACGCCAAACCGCAACGCATTTGAGTCTTCTGACCCCAACGCCAAACCCTAACACAAAACCCCAACGCCAAACCACAACCCGTATGTGTCTTCAGACCCCAACTCCAAACACCAACGCCAAATCCCAACGCGTTTGTGTCTTCTGACCCCAACGCCAAACCCCAACGCCAAAACCCAACGCTGAACCTCAACGCGAACCCCAACGCAGAAACGCAACGCTTTTCCGTCTCCTGACCCCAACGCCAAACCTCAACACCAAACACCAACGCGTTTGCGTCTTCTGACCCCAAGGCCATACCCCAACGCCAAACCCCAACGCCTTTGCGTCTCCTGACCCCAACGCCAAACCCCAACACCAAACCCCAACGTGTTTGCGACTTCTGACCCCAACGCATACACTAACACCAAACCCCGATGCCAAACCGCAACCCGTTTGTGTCTTCTGACCCCAACGCCAAACCCCAACGCCAAACCCCAACGCGTTTGCTTCTTCTGACCCCTACGCCAAACCCCAATGCCAAAACCCATCGCTGAACCTCAACGCGAACCCAACGCAGAACCCCAAAGCTTTTGCGTCTTCTGACCCCAACGCTAAAACCCAGCGCCAAACCACAACGCGTTTGCATCTTCTGACCCCAACGCCAAACCCTAACATGAAACCCCAATGCCAAACCGCAACCCGTTTGTGTCTTCTGACCCCAACGCCAAACCCCAACGCCAAACCCCAACGCGTTTGCGTCTTCTGACCACTACGCCAAACCCCAACACAAACCCCATGGCTGAACCCCAACACGAACCCAACACAGAACCCCAAATCTTTTGCGTCTTCTGACCCCAACGCCAAACCCCAGCGCCAAACCCAAACGCGTTTGCGTCTTCTGACCCCAACGCCAAACCCCAACGCCAAACCCCAATGCCAAACTCCGACCCGTTAAAGTCTTCTGACCAAAACGCCAAAGCCCAATGCAAAACCCCAACGCGTTTGCGTCTTCTGACCCCAACGCCAAACCCCAACGCCAAACCCCAACGCGTTTGCGTCTTCTGACCACTACGCCAAACCCCAACACAAACCCCATGGCTGAACCCCAACACGAACCCAACACAGAACGCCAAATCTTTTGCATCTTCTGACCCCAACGCCAAACCCCAGCGCCAAACCCAAACGCGTTTGCGTCTACTGACCCCAACGCCAAACCCCAACGCCAAACCCCAATGCCAAACTCCGACCCGTTAAAGTCTTCTGACCAAAACGCCAAAGCCCAATGCAAAACCCCAACGCGTTTGCGTCTTCTGACCCCAACGCCAAACCCCAATGCCAAACCCCAACACCAAACCCCAACGCGTTTGAGTCTTCTGACCCCAACGCCAAAACCCAACGCCAAAACCCAATGCCTTTGCGTCTTCTGACCCCAACGCCAAACCCTAACACCAAACCTCAATGCCAAACCGCAACCCGTTTGCGTCTTCTGACCCCAACGCCAAACCCAAACGCCAAACCCCAACGCCAAATACCAACGCCAAAACCAAACGCTGAAACTCACGCCGAACCTCAACGCCAAACCCCAACGCGTTTGCGTCATCTGACCCCAACGCCAAACCCCAAAGCCAAACCCCAACGCGTGTGCGTCTTCTGACCCCAACGCCAAACCCTAACACCAAACCCCAACGCCGAACCTCAACGCGAACCCCAACGCAGAACTCCAACGCCTTTGCGTCTTCTGACCACAACGCCAAACCCCGACACCAAACCCCAACGCAAAACCCCAACGCGTTTGCATCTTCTGACCCCTACGCCAAACCCCAACGCCAAAACCCATCGCTGAACCTCAACGCGAACCCAACGCAGAACCCCAAAGCTTTTGCGTCTTCTGACCCCAACGCTAAAACCCAGCGCCAAACCCCAACGCGTTTGTGTCTTCTGACCCCAACGCCAAACCCTAACATGAAACCCCAATGCCAAACCGCAACCCGTTTGTGTCTTCTGACCCCAACGCCAAACCCCAACACGTTTGCGTCTTCTGACCCCAACGCCAAACCCCAACGGCAAAACCCAACGCTGAACCTCAACGCGAACCCCAACGCAGAACCCCAAGGATTTTGCGTCTTCTGACCCAAACGCCAAAACCCAACTCCAAAACCCAATGCCAAACCCCAACGCGTTTGTGTCTTCTGACCCCAACGCCAAACCCTAACATGAAACCCCAATGCCAAACCGCAACCCGTTTGTGTCTTCTGACCCCAACGCCAAACCCCAACACGTTTGCGTCTTCTGACCCCAACGCCAAACCCCAACGGCAAAACCCAACGCTGAACCTCAACGCGAACCCCAACGCAGAACCCCAAGGATTTTGCGTCTTCTGACCCAAACGCCAAAACCCAACTCCAAAACCCAATGCCAAACCACAAAGCGTTTGTTTATTCTGACCTCAACGCCAAATCCCAAAGCCAAACATCAACGCCAAACTCCAACCCGTTTGCGTCTTCTGACCCCAACGCCAAACCCCAACGCCAAACACCAACGTGTTTGAGTCTTCTGACCCTAACGCCAAAACCCAATGCCAAAACCCAACGCTGAACCTCAACGCGAACCCCAACGCAGAACCCCAACACTTTTGCGTCTTCTGACCCCAACGCAAAAGCCCAACGCCAAACACCAAGGCGTTTGCGTCTTCTGACCCCAACGTCAAACCCCAACGCCAAACCCCAACGCGTTTGCGTTTTCTGACCCCAACACCAAAACCCAAGGCCAAAACCCAACGCCTTTGCGTCTTCTGACCCCAACGCCAAACCCCAGCGCCAAACCCCAATGCGTTTGCGTCTTCTGACCCCAACGCCAAACCCTAACACGAAACCCCAATGCCAAACCGCAACCCGTTTGTGTCTTCTGACCCCAACGCCAAACCCCAACGCCAAAACCCAACGTGTTTGCGTCTTCTGACCCCAACGCCAAACCCCAAAGCCAAACCCCAACGCGTGTGCGTCTTCTGACCCCAACGCCAAACCTCAACGCAAAACACCAACGCGTTTGCGTCTTCTGACCCCAATGCCAAACCCAAACCCAAACTCCAACACCATACCCCAGCGCATTTTCGTCTTCTTCCCCAACGCCAAACCCCAAAGCCAAACGCCAACGCGTTTGCGTCTTCTGACCCCAATGCCAAACCCCAACGCCAAACCCCAACGCCGAACCTCAACGCGAACCCCAACGCAGAACTCCAACGCCTTTGCGTCTTCTGACCACAACGCCAAACCCCGACACCAAACCCCAACGCAAAACCCCAACGCGTTTGCATCTTCTGACCCCTACGCCAAACCCCAACGCCAAAACCCATCGCTGAACCTCAACGCGAACCCAACGCAGAACCCCAAAGCTTTTGCGTCTTCTGACCCCAACGCTAAAACCCAGCGCCAAACCCCAACGCGTTTGTGTCTTCTGACCCCAACGCCAAACCCTAACATGAAACCCCAATGCCAAACCGCAACCCGTTTGTGTCTTCTGACCCCAACGCCAAACCCCAACACGTTTGCGTCTTCTGACCCCAACGCCAAACCCCAACGGCAAAACCCAACGCTGAACCTCAACGCGAACCCCAACGCAGAACCCCAAGGATTTTGCGTCTTCTGACCCCAACGCCAAAACCCAACTCCAAAACCCAACGCCAAACCACAAAGCGTTTGCTTATTCTGACCTCAACGCCAAATCCCAAAGCCAAACATCAACGCCAAACTCCAACCCGTTTGCGTCTTCTGACCCCAACGCCAAACCCCAACGCCAAACACCAACGTGTTTGAGTCTTCTGACCCTAACGCCAAAACCCAATGCCAAAACCCAACCCGTTTGCGTCTTCTGACCGCAACACCAAAGCCCAATGCCAAACTCCAAAGCCAAACCCCAACACCTTTGCGTCTTCTGACCACAACGCCAAACCCCAACGCCAAACCACAACGCGCTTAGGTCTTCTGACCCCAGCGCCAAACCCCAACGCCAAACCTCAACACCATACCCCAACGCGTTTGAGTCTTCTGACCCCAACGCCAAACCCCAACGCCAAACCCCAAGACCATACCACAACGTGTTTGCGTTTTCTGACCCCAATGCCAAACCCCAACGCCAAACCGCAACGCATTTGAGTCTTCTGACCCCAACGCCAAACCCTAACACAAAACCCCAACGCCAAACCGCAACCCGTATGTGTCTTCAGACCCCAACTCCAAACACCAACGCCAAATCCCAACGCGTTTGTGTCTTCTGACCGCAACGCCAAACCTCAACGCCAAACCCCAACGCGTTTGCGTCTTCTGACCCCAACGCTAAACCCCAGCGCCAAACCCCAACGCGTTTGCGTCTTCTGACCCCAACGCCAAACCCTGACACGAAACCCCAATGCCAAACCCCAACCCTTTTGCGTCTTCTGACCCAAACACCAAACCCCAACGCCAAAAACCAACGCGTTTGCGTCTTCTGACCTCAACGCCGAAACCCACTGCTGAACCCCAACTCTGAACCTCAACGTGAACCCCAATGCCGAAACGCAACCCGTTTGTGTCTTCTGACCCCAACGCCAAAATCCAACGCCAAAATCCAACGCGTTTGCGTCTTCTGACCCCAACGCCAAACCCCAACGCCAAACCCCAATGCGTTTGCGACTTCTGAACCCAAATCCAAACCCCAACGCCAAACCCCAACGCCAAACCCCAACCCGTTTGCGTCTTCTGACCACAACGCCAAAGCCCAACGCCAAACCCCAAAGCCAAATCCCAACAGGTTTGCGTCTTCTGACCACAACGCCAAACCCCAACGCCAAACCCCAACGCGTTTGCGTCTTCTGACCCCAACGCTAAACCAAACGCCAAACCCCAACGCGTATGATTTTTCTGACCCCAACTCCGAACCCCAATGCCGAACCTCAACGCGAACCCCAACGCCGAACCCCAACGCGTTTGCGTCTTCTGACCACAACCCCAAACCCCAACGCCAAACCCCAACAACAAACCCTAACGCCAAAGCCCAACGCCAAACCCCAACGCATTTGCTTCTTCTGACCCCAACGCCAAACCCCAACGCCAAAACCCAATGCGTTTGCGTCTTCTGACCCCAACGCCAAAGCCCAATGCCAAACTCCAAAGCCAAACCCCAACACGTTTGCGTCTTCTGACCACAACGCCAAACCCCAACGCCAAACCCCAACGCGCTTGGGTCTTCTGACCCCAGCGCCAAACCCCAACGCCAAACCTCAATACCATACCCCAACGCGTTTGAGTCTTCTGACCCCAACGCCAAACCCCAACGCCAAACCCCAAGACCATACCACAACGTGTTTGCGTCTTCTGACCCCAATGCCAAACCCCAACGCCAAACCCCAACGCATTTGAGTCTTCTGACCCCAACGCCAAACCCTAACACAAAACCCCAACGCCAAACCACAACCCGTATGTGTCTTCAGACCCCAACTCCAAACACCAACGCCAAATCCCAACGCGTTTGTGTCTTCTGACCCCAACGCCAAACCCCAACGCCAAAACCCAACGCTGAACCTCAACGCGACCCCCAACGCAGAAACGCAACGCTTTTCCGTCTTCTGACCCCAAGGCCATACCCCAACGCCAAACCCCAACGCCTTTGCGTCTCCTGACCCCAACGCCAAACCCCAACACCAAACCCCAACGTGTTTGCGACTTCTGACCCCAACGCATACACTAACACCAAACCCCGATGCCAAACCGCAACCCGTTTGTGTCTTCTGACCCCAACGCCAAACCCCAACGCCAAACCCCAACGCGTTTGCTTCTTCTGACCCCTACGCCAAACCCCAATGCCAAAACCCATCGCTGAACCTCAACGCGAACCCAACGCAGAACCCCAAAGCTTTTGCGTCTTCTGACCCCAACGCTAAAACCCAGCGCCAAACCACAACGCATTTGCATCTTCTGACCCCAACGCCAAACCCTAACATGAAACCCCAATGCCAAACCGCAACCCGTTTGTGTCTTCTGACCCCAACGCCAAACCCCAACGCCAAACGCCAACGCGTTTGCGTCTTCTGACCACTACGCCAAACCCCAACACAAACCCCATGGCTGAACCCCAACACGAACCCAACACAGAACCCCAAATCTTTTGCGTCTTCTGACCCCAACGCCAAACCCCAGCGCCAAACCCAAACGCGTTTGCGTCTACTGACCCCAACGCCAAACCCCAACGCCAAACCCCAATGCCAAACTCCGACCCGTTAAAGTCTTCTGACCAAAACGCCAAAGCCCAATGCAAAACCCCAACGCGTTTGCGTCTTCTGACCCCAACGCCAAACCCCAATGCCAAACCCCACCACCAAACCCCAACGCGTTTGAGTCTTCTGACCCCAACGCCAAAACCCAACGCCAAAACCCAATGCCTTTGCGTCTTCTGACCCCAACGCCAAACCCTAACACCAAACCTCAATGCCAAACCGCAACCCGTTTGCGTCTTCTGACCCCAACGCCAAACCCAAACGCCAAACCCCAACGCCAAATACCAACGCCAAAACCCAACGCTGAAACTCACGCCGAACCTCAACGCCAAACCCCAACGCGTTTGCGTCATCTGACCCCAACGCCAAACCCCAAAGCCAAACCCCAACGCGTGTGCGTCTTCTGACCCCAACGCCAAACCCTAACACCAAACCCCGATGCTAAACCGCAACCCGTTTGTGTCTTCTGACCCCAACGCCAAACCCCAATGCCAAAACCCAACGCTGAACCTCAACGCGAACCCCAACGCAGAACCCCAACGCTTTTGCGTCTTCTGACCCCAACGCAAAAGCCCAACGCCAAACACCAAGGCGTTTGCGTCTTCTGACCCCAACGTCAAACCCCAACGCCAAACCCCAACGCGTTTGCGTTTTCTGACCCCAACACCAAAACCCAAGGCCAAAACCCAACGCCTTTGCGTCTTCTGACCCCAACGCCAAACCCCAGCGCCAAACCCCAATGCGTTTGCGTCTTCTGACCCCAACGCCAAACCCTAACACGAAACCCCAATGCCAAACCGCAACCCGTTTGTGTCTTCTGACCCCAACGCCAAACCCCAACGCCAAAACCCAGCGCATTTTCGTCTTCTTCCCCAACGCCAAACCCCAAAGCCAAACGCCAACGCGTTTGCGTCTTCTGACCCCAATGCCAAACCCCAACGCCAAACCCCAACGCCGAACCTCAACGCGAACCCCAACGCAGAACTCCAACGCCTTTGCGTCTTCTGACCACAACGCCAAACCCCGACACCAAACCCCAACGCAAAACCCCAACGCGTTTGCATCTTCTGACCCCTACGCCAAACCCCAACGGCAAAACCCATCGCTGAACCTCAACGCGAACCCAACGCAGAACCCCAAAGCTTTTGCGTCTTCTGACCCCAACGCTAAAACCCAGCGCCAAACCCCAACGCGTTTGTGTCTTCTGACCCCAACGCCAAACCCTAACATGAAACCCCAATGCCAAACCGCAACCCGTTTGTGTCTTCTGACCCCAACGCCAAACCCCAACACGTTTGCGTCTTCTGACCCCAACGCCAAACCCCAACGGCAAAACCCAACGCTGAACCTCAACGCGAACCCCAACGCAGAACCCCAAGGATTTTGCGTCTTCTGACCCCAACGCCAAAACCCAACTCCAAAACCCAACCCGTTTGCGTCTTCTGACCCCAACGCCAAACCCCAAAGCCAAACCCCAACGCGTGTGCGTCTTCTGACCCCAACGCCAAACCTCAATGCAAAACCCCAACCTGTTTGCGTCTTCTGACCACAACAGCAAAGCACAACTCCAAACCCGAACGCCAAACCCCAACGCTCTTGCGTCTTCTGACCCCAACGCCAAACCCCAACGCCAAACTCCAACACCATACCCCAACGCGTTTGAGTCTTCTGAGCATAACGCCAATCCCCAACGCCAAACCCCAACGCCAAACCTCAACGCGAACCCCAACGCAGAACCCCAACGCGTTTGCGTCTTCTGACCCCAACGCCAAACCCCAACGCCAATTCCCAACGCGTTTGCGTCTTCTGACCCCAACGCCAAACCCGAACGCCAAACTCTAAAGCCAAACCTCAATGAGTTTGCGTCTTCTGACCCCAACGCCAAAGCCCAACGACAAACCCCAAAGCGTTTGCGTCTTCTGACCCCAAAGCCAAAGCCGAAAGCCAAACCCCAACGCCAAACCACAAAGCGTTTGCTTATTCTGACCTCAACGCCAAATCCCAAAGCCAAACATCAACGCCAAACTCCAACCCGTTTGCGTCTTCTGACCCCAACGCCAAACCCCAACGCCAAACACCAACGTGTTTGAGTCTTCTGACCCTAACGCCAAAACCCAATGCCAAAACCCAACCCGTTTGCGTCTTCTGACCGCAACACCAAAGCCCAATGCCAAACTCCAAAGCCAAACCCCAACACGTTTGCGTCTTCTGACCACAACGCCAAACCCCAACGCCAAACCCCAACGCGCTTGGGTCTTCTGACCCCTGCGCCAAACCCCAACGCCAAACCTCAACACCATACCCCAACGCGTTTGAGTCTTCTGACCCCAACGCCAAACCCCAACGCCAAACCCCAAGACCATACCACAACGTGTTTGCGTCTTCTGACCCCAATGCCAAACCCCAACGCCAAACCGCAACGCATTTGAGTCTTCTGACCCCAACGCCAAACCCTAACACAAAACCCCAACGCCAAACCGCAACCCGTATGTGTCTTCAGACCCCAACTCCAAACACCAACGCCAAATCCCAACGCATTTGTGTCTTCTGACCCCAACGCCAAACCCCAACGCCAAAACCCAACGCTGAACCTCAACGCGAACCCCAACGCAGAAACGCAACGCTTTTCCGTCTTCTGACCCCAACGCCAAACCTCAACGCCAAACCCCAACGCGTTTGCGTCTTCTGACCCCAACGCTAAACCCCAGCGCCAAACCCCAACGCGTTTGCGTCTTCTGACCCCAACGCCAAACCCTGACACGAAACCCCAATGCCAAACCCCAACCCTTTTGCGTCTTCTGACCCAAACACCAAACCCCAACGCCAAAAACCAACGCATTTGCGTCTTCTGACCTCAACGCCGAAACCCACTGCTGAACCCCAACTCTGAACCTCAACGTGAACCCCAATGCCGAAACGCAACCCGTTTGTGTCTTCTGACCCCAACGCCAAAATCCAACGCCAAAATCCAACGCGTTTGCGTCTTCTGACCCCAACGCCAAACCCCAACGCCAAACCCCAATGCGTTTGCGAATTCTGAACCCAAATCCAAACCCCAACGCCAAACCCCAACGCCAAACCCCAACCCGTTTGCGTCTTCTGACCACAACGCCAAAGCCCAACGCCAAACCCCAAAGCCAAATCCCAACAGGTTTGCGTCTTCTGACCACAACGCCAAACCCCAACGCCAAACCCCAACGCGTTTGCGTCTTCTGACCCCAACGCTAAACCAAACGCCAAACCCCAACGCGTATGATTTTTCTGACCCCAACTCCGAACCCCAATGCCGAACCTCAACGCGAACCCCAACGCCGAACCCCAACGCGTTTGCGTCTTCTGACCACAACCCCAAACCCCAACGCCAAACCCCAACAACAAACCCTAACGCCAAAGCCCAACGCCAAACCCCAACGCATTTGCTTCTTCTGACCCCAACGCCAAACCCCAACGCCAAAACCCAATGCGTTTGCGTCTTCTGACCCCAACGCCAAAGCCCAATGCCAAACTCCAAAGCCAAACCCCAACACGTTTGCGTCTTCTGACCACAACGCCAAACCCCAACGCCAAACCCCAACGCGCTTGGGTCTTCTGACCCCAGCGCCAAACCCCAACGCCAAACCTCAATACCATACCCCAACGCGTTTGAGTCTTCTGACCCCAACGCCAAACCCCAACGCCAAACCCCAAGACCATACCACAACGTGTTTGCGTCTTCTGACCCCAATGCCAAACCCCAACGCCAAACCCCAACGCATTTGAGTCTTCTGACCCCAACGCCAAACCCTAACACAAAACCCCAACGCCAAACCACAACCCGTATGTGTCTTCAGACCCCAACTCCAAACACCAACGCCAAATCCCAACGCGTTTGTGTCTTCTGACCCCAACGCCAAACCCCAACGCCAAAACCCAACGCTGAACCTCAACGCGAACCCCAACGCAGAAACGCAACGCTTTTCCGTCTTCTGACCCCAACGCCAAACCTCAACGCCAAACACCAACGCGTTTGCGTCTTCTGACCCCAAGGGCATACCCCAACGCCAAACCCCAACGCCTTTGCGTCTCCTGACCCCAACGCCAAACCCCAACACCAAACCCCAACGTGTTTGCGACTTCTGACCCCAACGCATACACTAACACCAAACCCCGATGCCAAACCGCAACCCGTTTGTGTCTTCTGACCCCAACGCCAAACCCCAACGCCAAACCCCAACGCGTTTGCTTCTTCTGACCCCTACGCCAAACCCCAACGCCAAAACCCATCGCTGAACCTCAACGCGAACCCAACGCAGAACCCCAAAATTTTGCGTCTTCTGACCCCAACACTAAAACCCAGCGCCAAACCACAACGCGTTTGCATCTTCTGACCCCAACGCCAAACCCTAACATGAAACTCCAATGCCAAACCGCAACCCGTTTGTGTCTTCTGACCCCAACGCCAAACCCCAACGCCAAACCCCAACGCGTTTGCGTCTTCTGACCACTACGCCAAACCCCAACACAAACCCCATGGCTGAACCCCAACACGAACCCAACACAGAACCCCAAATCTTTTGCGTCTTCTGACCCCAACGCCAAACCCCAGCGCCAAACCCAAACGCGTTTGCGTCTACTGACCCCAACGCCAAACCCCAACGCCAAACCCCAATGCCAAACTCCGACCCGTTAAAGTCTTCTGACCAAAACGCCAAAGCCCAATGCAAAACCCCAACGCGTTTGCGTCTTCTGACCCCAACGCCAAACCCCAACGCCAAACCCCAACGCGTTTGTGTCTTCTGACCACTACGCCAAACCCCAACACAAACCCCATGGCTGAACCCCAACACGAACCCAACACAGAACCCCAAATCTTTTGCGTCTTCTGACCCCAACGCCAAACCCCAGCGCCAAACCCAAACGCGTTTGCGTCTACTGACCCCAACGCCAAACCCCAACGCCAAACCCCAATGCCAAACTCCGACCCGTTAAAGTCTTCTGACCAAAACGCCAAAGCCCAATGCAAAACCCCAACGCGTTTGCGTCTTCTGACCCCAACGCCAAACCCCAATGCCAAACCCCACCACCAAACCCCAACGCGTTTGAGTCTTCTGACCGCAACGCCAAAACCCAACGCCAAAACCCAATGCCTTTGCGTCTTCTGACCCCAACGCCAAACCCTAACACCAAACCTCAATGCCAAACCGCAACCCGTTTGCGTCTTCTGACCCCAACGCCAAACCCAAACGCCAAACCCCAACGCCAAATACCAACGCCAAAACCCAATGCTGAAACTCACGCCGAACCTCAACGCCAAACCCCAACGCGTTTGCGTCATCTGACCCCAACGCCAAACCCCAAAGCCAAACCCCAACGCGTGTGCGTCTTCTGACCCCAACGCCAAACCCTAACACCAAACCCCGATGCTAAACCGCAACCCGTTTGTGTCTTCTGACCCCAACGCCAAACCCCAATGCCAAAACCCAACGCTGAACCTCAACGCGAACCCCAACGCAGAACCCCAACGCTTTTGCGTCTTCTGACCCCAACGCAAAAGCCCAACGCCAAACACCAAGGCGTTTGCGTCTTCTGACCCCAACGTCAAACCCCAACGCCAAACCCCAACGCGTTTGCGTTTTCTGACCCCAACGCTAAAAGCCAAGGCCAAAACCCAACGCCTTTGCGTCTTCTGACCCCAACGCCAAACCCCAGCGCCAAACCCCAATGCGTTTGCGTCTTCTGACCCCAACGCCAAACCCTAACACGAAACCCCAATGCCAAACCGCAACCCGTTTGTGTCTTCTGACCCCAACGCCAAACCCCAACGCCAAAACCCAACGTGTTTGCGTCTTCTGACCGCAACGCCAAACCCCAAAGCCAAACCCCAACGCGTGTGCGTCTTCTGACCCCAACGCCAAACCTCAACGCAAAACACCAACGCGTTTGCGTCTTCTGACCCCAACAGCAAAGCACAACGCCAAACCACAACGCCAAACTCCAACGCGCTTGCGTCTTCTGACCCCAATGCCAAACCCAAACTCAAACTCCAACACCATACCCCAGCGCATTTTCGTCTTCTTCCCCAACGCCAAACCCCAAAGCCAAACGCCAACGCGTTTGCGTCTTCTGACCCCAATGCCAAACCCCAACGCCAAACCCCAACGCCGAACCTCAACGCGAACCCCAACGCAGAACTCCAACGCCTTTGTGTCTTCTGACCACAACGCCAAACCCCGACACCAAACCCCAACGCAAAACCCCAACGCGTTTGCATCTTCTGACCCCTACGCCAAACCCCAACGCCAAAACCCATCGCTGAACCTCAACGCGAACCCAACGCAGAACCCCAAAGCTTTTGCGTCTTCTGACCCCAACGCTAAAACCCAGCGCCAAACCCCAACGCGTTTGTGTCTTCTGACCCCAACGCCAAACCCTAACATGAAACCCCAATGCCAAACCGCAACCCGTTTGTGTCTTCTGACCCCAACGCCAAACCCCAACACGTTTGCGTCTTCTGACCCCAACGCCAAACCCCAACGGCAAAACCCAACGCTGAACCTCAACGCGAACCCCAACGCAGAACCCCAAGGATTTTGCGTCTTCTGACCCCAACGCCAAAACCCAACTCCAAAACCCAACCCGTTTGCGTCTTCTGACCCCAACGCCAAACCCCAAAGCCAAACCCCAACACGTGTGCGTCTTCTGACCCCAACGCCAAACCTCAATGCAAAACCCCAACCTGTTTGCGTCTTCTGACCACAACAGCAAAGCACAACTCCAAACCCGAACGCCAAACCCCAACGCTCTTGCGTCTTCTGACCCCAACGCCAAACCCCAACGCCAAACTCCAACACCATACCCCAACGCGTTTGAGTCTTCTGAGCATAACGCCAATCCCCAACGCCAAACCCCAACGCCAAACCTCAACGCGAACCCCAACGCAGAACCCCAACGCGTTTGCGTCTTCTGACCCCAACGCCAAACCCCAACGCCAATTCCCAACGCGTTTGCGTCTTCTGACCCCAACGCCAAACCCGAACGCCAAACTCTAAAGCCAAACCTCAATGAGTTTGCGTCTTCTGACCCCAACGCCAAAGCCCAACGACAAACCCCAAAGCGTTTGCGTCTTCTGACCCCAAAGCCAAAGCCGAAAGCCAAACCCCAACGCCAAACCACAAAGCGTTTGCTTATTCTGACCTCAACGCCAAATCCCAAAGCCAAACATCAACGCCAAACTCCAACCCGTTTGCGTCTTCTGACCCCAACGCCAAACCCCAACGCCAAACACCAACGTGTTTGAGTCTTCTGACCCTAACGCCAAAACCCAATGCCAAAACCCAACCCGTTTGCGTCTTCTGACCGCAACGCCAAAGCCCAATGCCAAACTCCAAAGACAAACCCCAACACGTTTGCGTCTTCTGACCACAACGCCAAACCCCAACGCCAAACCACAACGCGCTTGGGTCTTCTGACCCCAGCGCCAAACCCCAACGCCAAACCTCAACACCATACCCCAACGCGTTTGAGTCTTCTGACCCCAACGCCAAACCCCAACGCCAAACCCCAAGACCATACCACAACGTGTTTGCGTCTTCTGACCCCAATGCCAAACCCCAACGCCAAACCGCAACGCATTTGAGTCTTCTGACCCCAACGCCAAACCCTAACACAAAACCCCAATGCCAAACCGCAACCCGTATGTGTCTTCAGACCCCAACTCCAAACACCAATGCCAAATCCCAACGTGTTTGTGTCTTCTGACCCCAACGCCAAACCCCAACGCCAAAACCCAACGCTGAACATCAACGCGAACCCCAACGCAGAAACGCAACGCTTTTCCGTCTTCTGACCCCAACGCCAAACCTCAACGCCAAACCCCAACGCGTTTGCGTCTTCTGACCCCAACGCTAAACCCCAGCGCCAAACCCCAACGCGTTTGCGTCTTCTGACCCCAACGCCAAACCCTGACACGAAACCCCAATGCCAAACCCCAACCCTTTTGCGTCTTCTGACCCAAACACCAAACCCCAACGCCAAAAACCAACGCGTTTGCGTCTTCTGACCTCAACGCAAAAATCCAACGCCAAAATCCAACGCGTTTGCGTCTTCTGACCCCAACGCCAAACCCCAACGCCAAACCCCAATGCGTTTGCGAATTCTGAACCCAAATCCAAACCCCAACGCCAAACCCCAACGCCAAACCCCAACCCGTTTGCGTCTTCTGACCACAACGCCAAAGCCCAACGCCAAACCCCAAAGCCAAATCCCAACAGGTTTGCGTCTTCTGACCACAACGCCAAACCCCAACGCCAAACCCCAACGCGTTTGCGTCTTCTGACCCCAACGCTAAACCAAACGCCAAACCCCAACGCGAATGATTTTTCTGACCCCAACTCCGAACCCCAATGCCGAACCCCAACGCGTTTGCGTCTTCTGACCACAACCCCAAACCCCAACGCCAAACCCCAACACCAAACCCTAACGCCAAAGCCCAACGCCAAACCCCAACGCGTTTGCTTCTTCTGACCCCAACGCCAGACCAAAACGCCAAACCCAAATGCCAAATCTGAACGCCAAACCCCAACGCGTTTGCTTCTTCTGACCACAACGCCAAATCCCAACGCTGAACCTCAACGTGAACCACAACGCAGAACCTCAACGTGTTTGCGTCTTCTAACCCCAATGACAAACCCCAGCGACAAAGCCCAACGCGTTTGCGTCTTCTGACCCCAACGCCAAACCCCAAACCCAGACCCCAATGCGTGTGCGTCTCCTGACCCCAATGCCAAACGTCAACGCCAAACCCCAACCGGTTTGCGTCTTCTGACCCCAACGGCAAAGCACAACGCCAAACGCCAACGCCAAACCCCAACGCCTTAGCGACTTCTGACCCCAACGCCAAACCCCAACACCAAACCCAAAAGGGTTTGCCTCCTCTGACCCCAACGCCAAATCCCAACGCCAAACCCCAACACCAAACTGCAACGACAAACCCCAACGCCAAACGCCAACGCCTTTGCGTCCTCTGACCCCAACGTCAAACTACAACGCCAAATGCCAACGCCAAACCCCAACGCGTTTGCGTCATCTGACCACAACGCCAAACCCCAACGCCAATCCCAATCGCGTTTGCGTCTTCTGAAACCAACGCCAAACCCCAACGCCAAAAACCAATGCGTTTGTGTCTTCTGACCCCAACGCCGAACCCCAAAGCCAAACCCCAACGCCTTTGCGACTTCTGAGCCGAATGCCAAACCCCAACGCCAAACCCCAATGCGTTTCCGTCATCTGACCCCAATGCCAAACCCCAACGCCAAACCCCAACGCCAAACCCCAACGCGTTTCCATCGTCTGACCCAAACGCCAAACCCCAACGCCAAACCCCAACGCGTTTGCCTCCTCTGACCCCAACGCCAAACCACAACGCCGAACCCCAACGCCAAGCCCCAACGCGTTTGCGATTTTGACCCGAACGCCAACCCCAACGCCAAACCCCAACGCGTTTGCGTCTTCTGACAACGCTAAACCCCAATGCCAATCCCAAACGTGTTTGCGACTTCTGAACCCAACGCCAAACCCCAAAGCCAAAACCCAATGCGTTTGTGTCTTCTGACCCAAAAGAAAACCCCCAAGGCCAAACCCCAACGCGTTTCCGTCTTCTGACCCCAATGTCAAATCCCAACGCCAAACCCCAACGCGTTTGCCTCCTCTGACCCGAACGACAAACCACAACACCAAACCCAAACACCAAACCATCAAAGCGTTTGTGTATTCTGACCACAACGCCAAACCAGCAACAATAAACCTCAAAGCTTTTGCATCTTCTGACCCCAACGCCAAACCCCAGCACCAAAACCCAACGCGTTAGCGTCTTCTCACCCAAACGCCAAACCCCAACACGTTTGCGTCTTCTGACCCCAACGCCAAACCCCAACGGCAAAACCCAACGCTGAACCTCAACGCGAACCCCAACGCAGAACCCCAAGGATTTTGCGTCTTCTGACCCCAACGCCAAAACCCAACTCCAAAACCCAACCCGTTTGCGTCTTCTGACCCCAACGCCAAACCCCAAAGCCAAACCCCAACACGTGTGCGTCTTCTGACCCCAACGCCAAACCTCAATGCAAAACCCCAACCTGTTTGCGTCTTCTGACCACAACAGCAAAGCACAACTCCAAACCCGAACGCCAAACCCCAACGCTCTTGCGTCTTCTGACCCCAACGCCAAACCCCAACGCCAAACTCCAACACCATACCCCAACGCGTTTGAGTCTTCTGAGCATAACGCCAATCCCCAACGCCAAACCCCAACGCCAAACCTCAACGCGAACCCCAACGCAGAACCCCAACGCGTTTGCGTCTTCTGACCCCAACGCCAAACCCCAACGCCAATTCCCAACGCGTTTGCGTCTTCTGACCCCAACGCCAAACCCGAACGCCAAACTCTAAAGCCAAACCTCAATGAGTTTGCGTCTTCTGACCCCAACGCCAAAGCCCAACGACAAACCCCAAAGCGTTTGCGTCTTCTGACCCCAAAGCCAAAGCCGAAAGCCAAACCCCAACGCCAAACCACAAAGCGTTTGCTTATTCTGACCTCAACGCCAAATCCCAAAGCCAAACATCAACGCCAAACTCCAACCCGTTTGCGTCTTCTGACCCCAACGCCAAACCCCAACGCCAAACACCAACGTGTTTGAGTCTTCTGACCCTAACGCCAAAACCCAATGCCAAAACCCAACCCGTTTGCGTCTTCTGACCGCAACGCCAAAGCCCAATGCCAAACTCCAAAGACAAACCCCAACACGTTTGCGTCTTCTGACCACAACGCCAAACCCCAACGCCAAACCACAACGCGCTTGGGTCTTCTGACCCCAGCGCCAAACCCCAACGCCAAACCTCAACACCATACCCCAACGCGTTTGAGTCTTCTGACCCCAACGCCAAACCCCAACGCCAAACCCCAAGACCATACCACAACGTGTTTGCGTCTTCTGACCCCAATGCCAAACCCCAACGCCAAACCGCAACGCATTTGAGTCTTCTGACCCCAACGCCAAACCCTAACACAAAACCCCAATGCCAAACCGCAACCCGTATGTGTCTTCAGACCCCAACTCCAAACACCAATGCCAAATCCCAACGTGTTTGTGTCTTCTGACCCCAACGCCAAACCCCAACGCCAAAACCCAACGCTGAACATCAACGCGAACCCCAACGCAGAAACGCAACGCTTTTCCGTCTTCTGACCCCAACGCCAAACCTCAACGCCAAACCCCAACGCGTTTGCGTCTTCTGACCCCAACGCTAAACCCCAGCGCCAAACCCCAACGCGTTTGCGTCTTCTGACCCCAACGCCAAACCCTGACACGAAACCCCAATGCCAAACCCCAACCCTTTTGCGTCTTCTGACCCAAACACCAAACCCCAACGCCAAAAACCAACGCGTTTGCGTCTTCTGACCTCAACGCAAAAATCCAACGCCAAAATCCAACGCGTTTGCGTCTTCTGACCCCAACGCCAAACCCCAACGCCAAACCCCAATGCGTTTGCGAATTCTGAACCCAAATCCAAACCCCAACGCCAAACCCCAACGCCAAACCCCAACCCGTTTGCGTCTTCTGACCACAACGCCAAAGCCCAACGCCAAACCCCAAAGCCAAATCCCAACAGGTTTGCGTCTTCTGACCACAACGCCAAACCCCAACGCCAAACCCCAACGCGTTTGCGTCTTCTGACCCCAACGCTAAACCAAACGCCAAACCCCAACGCGAATGATTTTTCTGACCCCAACTCCGAACCCCAATGCCGAACCCCAACGCGTTTGCGTCTTCTGACCACAACCCCAAACCCCAACGCCAAACCCCAACACCAAACCCTAACGCCAAAGCCCAACGCCAAACCCCAACGCGTTTGCTTCTTCTGACCCCAACGCCAGACCAAAACGCCAAACCCAAATGCCAAATCTGAACGCCAAACCCCAACGCGTTTGCTTCTTCTGACCACAACGCCAAATCCCAACGCTGAACCTCAACGTGAACCACAACGCAGAACCTCAACGTGTTTGCGTCTTCTAACCCCAATGACAAACCCCAGCGACAAAGCCCAACGCGTTTGCGTCTTCTGACCCCAACGCCAAACCCCAAACCCAGACCCCAATGCGTGTGCGTCTCCTGACCCCAATGCCAAACGTCAACGCCAAACCCCAACCGGTTTGCGTCTTCTGACCCCAACGGCAAAGCACAACGCCAAACGCCAACGCCAAACCCCAACGCCTTAGCGACTTCTGACCCCAACGCCAAACCCCAACACCAAACCCAAAAGGGTTTGCCTCCTCTGACCCCAACGCCAAATCCCAACGCCAAACCCCAACACCAAACTGCAACGACAAACCCCAACGCCAAACGCCAACGCCTTTGCGTCCTCTGACCCCAACGTCAAACTACAACGCCAAATGCCAACGCCAAACCCCAACGCGTTTGCGTCATCTGACCACAACGCCAAACCCCAACGCCAATCCCAATCGCGTTTGCGTCTTCTGAAACCAACGCCAAACCCCAACGCCAAAAACCAATGCGTTTGTGTCTTCTGACCCCAACGCCGAACCCCAAAGCCAAACCCCAACGCCTTTGCGACTTCTGAGCCGAATGCCAAACCCCAACGCCAAACCCCAATGCGTTTCCGTCATCTGACCCCAATGCCAAACCCCAACGCCAAACCCCAACGCCAAACCCCAACGCGTTTCCATCGTCTGACCCAAACGCCAAACCCCAACGCCAAACCCCAACGCGTTTGCCTCCTCTGACCCCAACGCCAAACCACAACGCCGAACCCCAACGCCAAGCCCCAACGCGTTTGCGATTTTGACCCGAACGCCAACCCCAACGCCAAACCCCAACGCGTTTGCGTCTTCTGACAACGCTAAACCCCAATGCCAATCCCAAACGTGTTTGCGACTTCTGAACCCAACGCCAAACCCCAAAGCCAAAACCCAATGCGTTTGTGTCTTCTGACCCAAAAGAAAACCCCCAAGGCCAAACCCCAACGCGTTTCCGTCTTCTGACCCCAATGTCAAATCCCAACGCCAAACCCCAACGCGTTTGCCTCCTCTGACCCGAACGACAAACCACAACACCAAACCCAAACACCAAACCATCAAAGCGTTTGTGTATTCTGACCACAACGCCAAACCAGCAACAATAAACCTCAAAGCTTTTGCATCTTCTGACCCCAACGCCAAACCCCAGCACCAAAACCCAACGCGTTAGCGTCTTCTCACCCAAACGCCAAACCCCAACACGTTTGCGTCTTCTGACCCCAACGCCAAACCCCAACGGCAAAACCCAACGCTGAACCTCAACGCGAACCCCAACGCAGAACCCCAAGGATTTTGCGTCTTCTGACCCCAACGCCAAAACCCAACTCCAAAACCCAACCCGTTTGCGTCTTCTGACCCCAACGCCAAACCCCAAAGCCAAACCCCAACACGTGTGCGTCTTCTGACCCCAACGCCAAACCTCAATGCAAAACCCCAACCTGTTTGCGTCTTCTGACCACAACAGCAAAGCACAACTCCAAACCCGAACGCCAAACCCCAACGCTCTTGCGTCTTCTGACCCCAACGCCAAACCCCAACGCCAAACTCCAACACCATACCCCAACGCGTTTGAGTCTTCTGAGCATAACGCCAATCCCCAACGCCAAACCCCAACGCCAAACCTCAACGCGAACCCCAACGCAGAACCCCAACGCGTTTGCGTCTTCTGACCCCAACGCCAAACCCCAACGCCAATTCCCAACGCGTTTGCGTCTTCTGACCCCAACGCCAAACCCGAACGCCAAACTCTAAAGCCAAACCTCAATGAGTTTGCGTCTTCTGACCCCAACGCCAAAGCCCAACGACAAACCCCAAAGCGTTTGCGTCTTCTGACCCCAAAGCCAAAGCCGAAAGCCAAACCCCAACGCCAAACCACAAAGCGTTTGCTTATTCTGACCTCAACGCCAAATCCCAAAGCCAAACATCAACGCCAAACTCCAACCCGTTTGCGTCTTCTGACCCCAACGCCAAACCCCAACGCCAAACACCAACGTGTTTGAGTCTTCTGACCCTAACGCCAAAACCCAATGCCAAAACCCAACCCGTTTGCGTCTTCTGACCGCAACGCCAAAGCCCAATGCCAAACTCCAAAGACAAACCCCAACACGTTTGCGTCTTCTGACCACAACGCCAAACCCCAACGCCAAACCACAACGCGCTTGGGTCTTCTGACCCCAGCGCCAAACCCCAACGCCAAACCTCAACACCATACCCCAACGCGTTTGAGTCTTCTGACCCCAACGCCAAACCCCAACGCCAAACCCCAAGACCATACCACAACGTGTTTGCGTCTTCTGACCCCAATGCCAAACCCCAACGCCAAACCGCAACGCATTTGAGTCTTCTGACCCCAACGCCAAACCCTAACACAAAACCCCAATGCCAAACCGCAACCCGTATGTGTCTTCAGACCCCAACTCCAAACACCAATGCCAAATCCCAACGTGTTTGTGTCTTCTGACCCCAACGCCAAACCCCAACGCCAAAACCCAACGCTGAACATCAACGCGAACCCCAACGCAGAAACGCAACGCTTTTCCGTCTTCTGACCCCAACGCCAAACCTCAACGCCAAACCCCAACGCGTTTGCGTCTTCTGACCCCAACGCTAAACCCCAGCGCCAAACCCCAACGCGTTTGCGTCTTCTGACCCCAACGCCAAACCCTGACACGAAACCCCAATGCCAAACCCCAACCCTTTTGCGTCTTCTGACCCAAACACCAAACCCCAACGCCAAAAACCAACGCGTTTGCGTCTTCTGACCTCAACGCAAAAATCCAACGCCAAAATCCAACGCGTTTGCGTCTTCTGACCCCAACGCCAAACCCCAACGCCAAACCCCAATGCGTTTGCGAATTCTGAACCCAAATCCAAACCCCAACGCCAAACCCCAACGCCAAACCCCAACCCGTTTGCGTCTTCTGACCACAACGCCAAAGCCCAACGCCAAACCCCAAAGCCAAATCCCAACAGGTTTGCGTCTTCTGACCACAACGCCAAACCCCAACGCCAAACCCCAACGCGTTTGCGTCTTCTGACCCCAACGCTAAACCAAACGCCAAACCCCAACGCGAATGATTTTTCTGACCCCAACTCCGAACCCCAATGCCGAACCCCAACGCGTTTGCGTCTTCTGACCACAACCCCAAACCCCAACGCCAAACCCCAACACCAAACCCTAACGCCAAAGCCCAACGCCAAACCCCAACGCGTTTGCTTCTTCTGACCCCAACGCCAGACCAAAACGCCAAACCCAAATGCCAAATCTGAACGCCAAACCCCAACGCGTTTGCTTCTTCTGACCACAACGCCAAATCCCAACGCTGAACCTCAACGTGAACCACAACGCAGAACCTCAACGTGTTTGCGTCTTCTAACCCCAATGACAAACCCCAGCGACAAAGCCCAACGCGTTTGCGTCTTCTGACCCCAACGCCAAACCCCAAACCCAGACCCCAATGCGTGTGCGTCTCCTGACCCCAATGCCAAACGTCAACGCCAAACCCCAACCGGTTTGCGTCTTCTGACCCCAACGGCAAAGCACAACGCCAAACGCCAACGCCAAACCCCAACGCCTTAGCGACTTCTGACCCCAACGCCAAACCCCAACACCAAACCCAAAAGGGTTTGCCTCCTCTGACCCCAACGCCAAATCCCAACGCCAAACCCCAACACCAAACTGCAACGACAAACCCCAACGCCAAACGCCAACGCCTTTGCGTCCTCTGACCCCAACGTCAAACTACAACGCCAAATGCCAACGCCAAACCCCAACGCGTTTGCGTCATCTGACCACAACGCCAAACCCCAACGCCAATCCCAATCGCGTTTGCGTCTTCTGAAACCAACGCCAAACCCCAACGCCAAAAACCAATGCGTTTGTGTCTTCTGACCCCAACGCCGAACCCCAAAGCCAAACCCCAACGCCTTTGCGACTTCTGAGCCGAATGCCAAACCCCAACGCCAAACCCCAATGCGTTTCCGTCATCTGACCCCAATGCCAAACCCCAACGCCAAACCCCAACGCCAAACCCCAACGCGTTTCCATCGTCTGACCCAAACGCCAAACCCCAACGCCAAACCCCAACGCGTTTGCCTCCTCTGACCCCAACGCCAAACCACAACGCCGAACCCCAACGCCAAGCCCCAACGCGTTTGCGATTTTGACCCGAACGCCAACCCCAACGCCAAACCCCAACGCGTTTGCGTCTTCTGACAACGCTAAACCCCAATGCCAATCCCAAACGTGTTTGCGACTTCTGAACCCAACGCCAAACCCCAAAGCCAAAACCCAATGCGTTTGTGTCTTCTGACCCAAAAGAAAACCCCCAAGGCCAAACCCCAACGCGTTTCCGTCTTCTGACCCCAATGTCAAATCCCAACGCCAAACCCCAACGCGTTTGCCTCCTCTGACCCGAACGACAAACCACAACACCAAACCCAAACACCAAACCATCAAAGCGTTTGTGTATTCTGACCACAACGCCAAACCAGCAACAATAAACCTCAAAGCTTTTGCATCTTCTGACCCCAACGCCAAACCCCAGCACCAAAACCCAACGCGTTAGCGTCTTCTCACCCAAACGCCAAACCCCAAAGCCAAACCACAACACCAAACCCCAACTCCAAACCCCAACGCGTTTGCGTCTTCTGACCACAACGCCAAACCCCAACGCCAAACCCCAACGCCTTAGCGACTTCTGACCCCAACGCCAAACCCCAACACCAAACCCAAAAGGGTTTGCCTCCTCTGACCCCAACGCCAAATCCCAACGCCAAACCCCAACACCAAACTGCAACGACAAACCCCAACGCCAAACGCCAACGCCTTTGCGTCCTCTGACCCCAACGTCAAACTACAACGCCAAATGCCAACGCCAAACCCCAACGCGTTTGCGTCATCTGACCACAACGCCAAACCCCAACGCCAATCCCAATCGCGTTTGCGTCTTCTGAAACCAACGCCAAACCCCAACGCCAAAAACCAATGCGTTTGTGTCTTCTGACCCCAACGCCGAACCCCAAAGCCAAACCCCAACGCCTTTGCGACTTCTGAGTCGAATGCCAAACCCCAACGCCAAACCCCAATGCGTTTCCGTCATCTGACCCCAATGCCAAACCCCAACGCCAAACCCCAACGCGTTTGTCTCCTCTGACCCGAACGCCAAACCACAACACCAAACCCAACACCAAACCCCAAAGCGTTTGTGTATTCTGACCGCAACGCCAAACCAGCAACGCTAAACCTCAAAGCGTTTGCGTCTTCTGACCCCAACGCCAAAACCCAGCGCCAAACCCCACCGCGTTAGCGTCTTCTGACCCAAACGCCAAACCCCAACGCCAAACCACAACGCCAAACCCCAACGAAAAACCCAAACACGTTTGCGTCTTCTGACCCCAACGCCGAACCCCAACGCCAAACCCCAACGCGTTTGCGTCTTCTGACCCCAACGCCAAACCCCAATGCCGAACCCCAACGCCAAATCCCAACGCGTTTGCGTCTTCTGACCCCAACGCCAAACCCCAACGCTGAACACCAACGCCAAACCCCAACGGTTTTGCGTCTACTGACCCCAATGCCAAACCCCAACGCCAAACCCAACGCGTTTGCCTCCTCTGACCCCAACGCCAAACCCCAAATGCCAAAGCCCAACACCAAACCCCAACGCTTTTGCGTCTTCTGACCCCAACGCCAAACGCCAACGCCAAACCCCAACGCGTTTGCGTCTTCTGACCCCAACGCCAAACCCCAACGCCAAACACTTATGCCAAACTCAAACGCCAAACTCTAAAGCGTTTGCCTCCTCTGACCCCAACGCCAAATCCCAACACCAAACCCCAACGCTTTTGCGTCTTCTGACCCCAACACCAACCCCCAACGCCAAACCGCAACGCGTTTGCGTCTTCTGACCCCAACGCCATACCCCAACGCCAAAAGCCAACGCGTTTGCGTCTTCTGACCCCAACGCCAAACCCCAACGCCAAACACTTACGCCAAACTCCAACGCCAAACTCCAAAGCCAAACCCCAAAGCGTTTGCCTCCTCTGACCCCAACGCCAAATCCCAACGTCAAACCCCAACGCCAAACTGCAACGACAAACCCCAACGCCAAACCCCAACGCCTTTGCGTCCTCTGACCCTAACGTCAAACCACAACGCCAAACCCCAACGCCAAACCCCAACGCGTTTGAGTCTTCTGAGCCCAACGCCAAACCCGAACTCCAAACACCAATACTTTTAGGTCTTCTGACCCCAACGCCAAACACCAACGCCAAACCCCAACGCCAAACTTGAACGCCAAACTCCAACGCCAAACCCCAAAGCATTTGCCTCCTCTGACCCCAACGCCAACCCCAACGCCAAACACCAACGCGTTTGCGTCTTCTGACCACAACGCCAAACCCCAATGCCAATCCCAATCGCGTTTGCGTCCTCTGAACCCAACGCCAAACCCCAACGCCAAAACCCAATGCGTTTGTGTCTTCTGACCCCAACGTCAAACTCCAAAGCCAAACCCCAACGCCTTTGTGACTTCTGACCCCAACGCCAAACCCCAACGCCAAACCCCAACGTTTTGCGTCTTCTGACCCCAACGCCAAACCCCAACGCCAAACACCAACGCGTTTGCCTCCTCTGACCCCAACGCGAAACCCCAACGCGTTTGCGTCTTCTGACCCCAACGCCCAACCTCAACGCCAAACCCCAACGCGTTTCAGTCTTCTGAGCCCAACGCCAAACCCCAACTCCATACACCAAAACGTTTGTGTTTTCTGACCCGAAGGCAAAACCCCAAGGCAAAACCCCAACGCCAAACCCCAACGCCAAACCCCAACGCGTTTCCATCGTCTGACCCAAACGCCAAACCCCAACGCCAAACCCCAACGCGTTTGCCTCCTCTGACCCCAACGCCAAACCACAACGCCGAACCCCAACGCCAAGCCCCAACGCGTTTGCGATTTTGACCCGAACGCCAACCCCAACGCCAAACCCCAACGCGTTTGCGTCTTCTGACAACGCTAAACCCCAATGCCAATCCCAAACGTGTTTGCGACTTCTGAACCCAACGCCAAACCCCAAAGCCAAAACCCAATGCGTTTGTGTCTTCTGACCCAAAAGAAAACCCCCAAGGCCAAACCCCAACGCGTTTCCGTCTTCTGACCCCAATGTCAAATCCCAACGCCAAACCCCAACGCGTTTGCCTCCTCTGACCCGAACGACAAACCACAACACCAAACCCAAACACCAAACCATCAAAGCGTTTGTGTATTCTGACCACAACGCCAAACCAGCAACAATAAACCTCAAAGCTTTTGCATCTTCTGACCCCAACGCCAAACCCCAGCACCAAAACCCAACGCGTTAGCGTCTTCTCACCCAAACGCCAAACCCCAAAGCCAAACCACAACACCAAACCCCAACTCCAAACCCCAACGCGTTTGCGTCTTCTGACCACAACGCCAAACCCCAACGCCAAACCCCAACGCCTTAGCGACTTCTGACCCCAACGCCAAACCCCAACACCAAACCCAAAAGGGTTTGCCTCCTCTGACCCCAACGCCAAATCCCAACGCCAAACCCCAACACCAAACTGCAACGACAAACCCCAACGCCAAACGCCAACGCCTTTGCGTCCTCTGACCCCAACGTCAAACTACAACGCCAAATGCCAACGCCAAACCCCAACGCGTTTGCGTCATCTGACCACAACGCCAAACCCCAACGCCAATCCCAATCGCGTTTGCGTCTTCTGAAACCAACGCCAAACCCCAACGCCAAAAACCAATGCGTTTGTGTCTTCTGACCCCAACGCCGAACCCCAAAGCCAAACCCCAACGCCTTTGCGACTTCTGAGTCGAATGCCAAACCCCAACGCCAAACCCCAATGCGTTTCCGTCATCTGACCCCAATGCCAAACCCCAACGCCAAACCCCAACGCGTTTGTCTCCTCTGACCCGAACGCCAAACCACAACACCAAACCCCAACACCAAACCCCAAAGCGTTTGTGTATTCTGACCGCAACGCCAAACCAGCAACGCTAAACCTCAAAGCGTTTGCGTCTTCTGACCCCAACGCCAAAACCCAGCGCCAAACCCCAACGCGTTAGCGTCTTCTGACCCAAACGCCAAACCCCAACGCCAAACCACAACGCCAAACCCCAACGCGTTTGCGTCTTCTGACCACAACGCCAAATCCCAACGCCGAACCCCAACGCCAAACCCCAACGCGTTTGCGTCTTCTGAACCCAATGCCAAACCCCAACGCCAAACCCAACGCGTTTGCCTCCTCTGACCCCAACGCCAAACCCCAAATGCCAAAGCCCAACACCAAACCCCAACGCTTTTGCGTCTTCTGACCCCAACGCCAAACGCCAACGCCAAACCCCAACGCCGAACCTCAACGCGAACCCCAACGCAGAACTCCAACGCCTTTGTGTCTTCTGACCACAACGCCAAACCCCGACACCAAACCCCAACGCAAAACCCCAACGCGTTTGCATCTTCTGACCCCTACGCCAAACCCCAACGCCAAAACCCATCGCTGAACCTCAACGCGAACCCAACGCAGAACCCCAAAGCTTTTGCGTCTTCTGACCCCAACGCTAAAACCCAGCGCCAAACCCCAACGCGTTTGTGTCTTCTGACCCCAACGCCAAACCCTAACATGAAACCCCAATGCCAAACCGCAACCCGTTTGTGTCTTCTGACCCCAACGCCAAACCCCAACACGTTTGCGTCTTCTGACCCCAACGCCAAACCCCAACGGCAAAACCCAACGCTGAACCTCAACGCGAACCCCAACGCAGAACCCCAAGGATTTTGCGTCTTCTGACCCCAACGCCAAAACCCAACTCCAAAACCCAACCCGTTTGCGTCTTCTGACCCCAACGCCAAACCCCAAAGCCAAACCCCAACACGTGTGCGTCTTCTGACCCCAACGCCAAACCTCAATGCAAAACCCCAACCTGTTTGCGTCTTCTGACCACAACAGCAAAGCACAACTCCAAACCCGAACGCCAAACCCCAACGCTCTTGCGTCTTCTGACCCCAACGCCAAACCCCAACGCCAAACTCCAACACCATACCCCAACGCGTTTGAGTCTTCTGAGCATAACGCCAATCCCCAACGCCAAACCCCAACGCCAAACCTCAACGCGAACCCCAACGCAGAACCCCAACGCGTTTGCGTCTTCTGACCCCAACGCCAAACCCCAACGCCAATTCCCAACGCGTTTGCGTCTTCTGACCCCAACGCCAAACCCGAACGCCAAACTCTAAAGCCAAACCTCAATGAGTTTGCGTCTTCTGACCCCAACGCCAAAGCCCAACGACAAACCCCAAAGCGTTTGCGTCTTCTGACCCCAAAGCCAAAGCCGAAAGCCAAACCCCAACGCCAAACCACAAAGCGTTTGCTTATTCTGACCTCAACGCCAAATCCCAAAGCCAAACATCAACGCCAAACTCCAACCCGTTTGCGTCTTCTGACCCCAACGCCAAACCCCAACGCCAAACACCAACGTGTTTGAGTCTTCTGACCCTAACGCCAAAACCCAATGCCAAAACCCAACCCGTTTGCGTCTTCTGACCGCAACGCCAAAGCCCAATGCCAAACTCCAAAGACAAACCCCAACACGTTTGCGTCTTCTGACCACAACGCCAAACCCCAACGCCAAACCACAACGCGCTTGGGTCTTCTGACCCCAGCGCCAAACCCCAACGCCAAACCTCAACACCATACCCCAACGCGTTTGAGTCTTCTGACCCCAACGCCAAACCCCAACGCCAAACCCCAAGACCATACCACAACGTGTTTGCGTCTTCTGACCCCAATGCCAAACCCCAACGCCAAACCGCAACGCATTTGAGTCTTCTGACCCCAACGCCAAACCCTAACACAAAACCCCAATGCCAAACCGCAACCCGTATGTGTCTTCAGACCCCAACTCCAAACACCAATGCCAAATCCCAACGTGTTTGTGTCTTCTGACCCCAACGCCAAACCCCAACGCCAAAACCCAACGCTGAACATCAACGCGAACCCCAACGCAGAAACGCAACGCTTTTCCGTCTTCTGACCCCAACGCCAAACCTCAACGCCAAACCCCAACGCGTTTGCGTCTTCTGACCCCAACGCTAAACCCCAGCGCCAAACCCCAACGCGTTTGCGTCTTCTGACCCCAACGCCAAACCCTGACACGAAACCCCAATGCCAAACCCCAACCCTTTTGCGTCTTCTGACCCAAACACCAAACCCCAACGCCAAAAACCAACGCGTTTGCGTCTTCTGACCTCAACGCAAAAATCCAACGCCAAAATCCAACGCGTTTGCGTCTTCTGACCCCAACGCCAAACCCCAACGCCAAACCCCAATGCGTTTGCGAATTCTGAACCCAAATCCAAACCCCAACGCCAAACCCCAACGCCAAACCCCAACCCGTTTGCGTCTTCTGACCACAACGCCAAAGCCCAACGCCAAACCCCAAAGCCAAATCCCAACAGGTTTGCGTCTTCTGACCACAACGCCAAACCCCAACGCCAAACCCCAACGCGTTTGCGTCTTCTGACCCCAACGCTAAACCAAACGCCAAACCCCAACGCGAATGATTTTTCTGACCCCAACTCCGAACCCCAATGCCGAACCCCAACGCGTTTGCGTCTTCTGACCACAACCCCAAACCCCAACGCCAAACCCCAACACCAAACCCTAACGCCAAAGCCCAACGCCAAACCCCAACGCGTTTGCTTCTTCTGACCCCAACGCCAGACCAAAACGCCAAACCCAAATGCCAAATCTGAACGCCAAACCCCAACGCGTTTGCTTCTTCTGACCACAACGCCAAATCCCAACGCTGAACCTCAACGTGAACCACAACGCAGAACCTCAACGTGTTTGCGTCTTCTAACCCCAATGACAAACCCCAGCGACAAAGCCCAACGCGTTTGCGTCTTCTGACCCCAACGCCAAACCCCAAACCCAGACCCCAATGCGTGTGCGTCTCCTGACCCCAATGCCAAACGTCAACGCCAAACCCCAACCGGTTTGCGTCTTCTGACCCCAACGGCAAAGCACAACGCCAAACGCCAACGCCAAACCCCAACGCCTTAGCGACTTCTGACCCCAACGCCAAACCCCAACACCAAACCCAAAAGGGTTTGCCTCCTCTGACCCCAACGCCAAATCCCAACGCCAAACCCCAACACCAAACTGCAACGACAAACCCCAACGCCAAACGCCAACGCCTTTGCGTCCTCTGACCCCAACGTCAAACTACAACGCCAAATGCCAACGCCAAACCCCAACGCGTTTGCGTCATCTGACCACAACGCCAAACCCCAACGCCAATCCCAATCGCGTTTGCGTCTTCTGAAACCAACGCCAAACCCCAACGCCAAAAACCAATGCGTTTGTGTCTTCTGACCCCAACGCCGAACCCCAAAGCCAAACCCCAACGCCTTTGCGACTTCTGAGCCGAATGCCAAACCCCAACGCCAAACCCCAATGCGTTTCCGTCATCTGACCCCAATGCCAAACCCCAACGCCAAACCCCAACGCCAAACCCCAACGCGTTTCCATCGTCTGACCCAAACGCCAAACCCCAACGCCAAACCCCAACGCGTTTGCCTCCTCTGACCCCAACGCCAAACCACAACGCCGAACCCCAACGCCAAGCCCCAACGCGTTTGCGATTTTGACCCGAACGCCAACCCCAACGCCAAACCCCAACGCGTTTGCGTCTTCTGACAACGCTAAACCCCAATGCCAATCCCAAACGTGTTTGCGACTTCTGAACCCAACGCCAAACCCCAAAGCCAAAACCCAATGCGTTTGTGTCTTCTGACCCAAAAGAAAACCCCCAAGGCCAAACCCCAACGCGTTTCCGTCTTCTGACCCCAATGTCAAATCCCAACGCCAAACCCCAACGCGTTTGCCTCCTCTGACCCGAACGACAAACCACAACACCAAACCCAAACACCAAACCATCAAAGCGTTTGTGTATTCTGACCACAACGCCAAACCAGCAACAATAAACCTCAAAGCTTTTGCATCTTCTGACCCCAACGCCAAACCCCAGCACCAAAACCCAACGCGTTAGCGTCTTCTCACCCAAACGCCAAACCCCAACACGTTTGCGTCTTCTGACCCCAACGCCAAACCCCAACGGCAAAACCCAACGCTGAACCTCAACGCGAACCCCAACGCAGAACCCCAAGGATTTTGCGTCTTCTGACCCCAACGCCAAAACCCAACTCCAAAACCCAACCCGTTTGCGTCTTCTGACCCCAACGCCAAACCCCAAAGCCAAACCCCAACACGTGTGCGTCTTCTGACCCCAACGCCAAACCTCAATGCAAAACCCCAACCTGTTTGCGTCTTCTGACCACAACAGCAAAGCACAACTCCAAACCCGAACGCCAAACCCCAACGCTCTTGCGTCTTCTGACCCCAACGCCAAACCCCAACGCCAAACTCCAACACCATACCCCAACGCGTTTGAGTCTTCTGAGCATAACGCCAATCCCCAACGCCAAACCCCAACGCCAAACCTCAACGCGAACCCCAACGCAGAACCCCAACGCGTTTGCGTCTTCTGACCCCAACGCCAAACCCCAACGCCAATTCCCAACGCGTTTGCGTCTTCTGACCCCAACGCCAAACCCGAACGCCAAACTCTAAAGCCAAACCTCAATGAGTTTGCGTCTTCTGACCCCAACGCCAAAGCCCAACGACAAACCCCAAAGCGTTTGCGTCTTCTGACCCCAAAGCCAAAGCCGAAAGCCAAACCCCAACGCCAAACCACAAAGCGTTTGCTTATTCTGACCTCAACGCCAAATCCCAAAGCCAAACATCAACGCCAAACTCCAACCCGTTTGCGTCTTCTGACCCCAACGCCAAACCCCAACGCCAAACACCAACGTGTTTGAGTCTTCTGACCCTAACGCCAAAACCCAATGCCAAAACCCAACCCGTTTGCGTCTTCTGACCGCAACGCCAAAGCCCAATGCCAAACTCCAAAGACAAACCCCAACACGTTTGCGTCTTCTGACCACAACGCCAAACCCCAACGCCAAACCACAACGCGCTTGGGTCTTCTGACCCCAGCGCCAAACCCCAACGCCAAACCTCAACACCATACCCCAACGCGTTTGAGTCTTCTGACCCCAACGCCAAACCCCAACGCCAAACCCCAAGACCATACCACAACGTGTTTGCGTCTTCTGACCCCAATGCCAAACCCCAACGCCAAACCGCAACGCATTTGAGTCTTCTGACCCCAACGCCAAACCCTAACACAAAACCCCAATGCCAAACCGCAACCCGTATGTGTCTTCAGACCCCAACTCCAAACACCAATGCCAAATCCCAACGTGTTTGTGTCTTCTGACCCCAACGCCAAACCCCAACGCCAAAACCCAACGCTGAACATCAACGCGAACCCCAACGCAGAAACGCAACGCTTTTCCGTCTTCTGACCCCAACGCCAAACCTCAACGCCAAACCCCAACGCGTTTGCGTCTTCTGACCCCAACGCTAAACCCCAGCGCCAAACCCCAACGCGTTTGCGTCTTCTGACCCCAACGCCAAACCCTGACACGAAACCCCAATGCCAAACCCCAACCCTTTTGCGTCTTCTGACCCAAACACCAAACCCCAACGCCAAAAACCAACGCGTTTGCGTCTTCTGACCTCAACGCAAAAATCCAACGCCAAAATCCAACGCGTTTGCGTCTTCTGACCCCAACGCCAAACCCCAACGCCAAACCCCAATGCGTTTGCGAATTCTGAACCCAAATCCAAACCCCAACGCCAAACCCCAACGCCAAACCCCAACCCGTTTGCGTCTTCTGACCACAACGCCAAAGCCCAACGCCAAACCCCAAAGCCAAATCCCAACAGGTTTGCGTCTTCTGACCACAACGCCAAACCCCAACGCCAAACCCCAACGCGTTTGCGTCTTCTGACCCCAACGCTAAACCAAACGCCAAACCCCAACGCGAATGATTTTTCTGACCCCAACTCCGAACCCCAATGCCGAACCCCAACGCGTTTGCGTCTTCTGACCACAACCCCAAACCCCAACGCCAAACCCCAACACCAAACCCTAACGCCAAAGCCCAACGCCAAACCCCAACGCGTTTGCTTCTTCTGACCCCAACGCCAGACCAAAACGCCAAACCCAAATGCCAAATCTGAACGCCAAACCCCAACGCGTTTGCTTCTTCTGACCACAACGCCAAATCCCAACGTTGAACCTCAACGTGAACCACAACGCAGAACCTCAACGTGTTTGCGTCTTCTAACCCCAATGACAAACCCCAGCGACAAAGCCCAACGCGTTTGCGTCTTCTGACCCCAACGCCAAACCCCAAACCCAGACCCCAATGCGTGTGCGTCTCCTGACCCCAATGCCAAACGTCAACGCCAAACCCCAACCGGTTTGCGTCTTCTGACCCCAACGGCAAAGCACAACGCCAAACGCCAACGCCAAACCCCAACGCCTTAGCGACTTCTGACCCCAACGCCAAACCCCAACACCAAACCCAAAAGGGTTTGCCTCCTCTGACCCCAACGCCAAATCCCAACGCCAAACCCCAACACCAAACTGCAACGACAAACCCCAACGCCAAACGCCAACGCCTTTGCGTCCTCTGACCCCAACGTCAAACTACAACGCCAAATGCCAACGCCAAACCCCAACGCGTTTGCGTCATCTGACCACAACGCCAAACCCCAACGCCAATCCCAATCGCGTTTGCGTCTTCTGAAACCAACGCCAAACCCCAACGCCAAAAACCAATGCGTTTGTGTCTTCTGACCCCAACGCCGAACCCCAAAGCCAAACCCCAACGCCTTTGCGACTTCTGAGCCGAATGCCAAACCCCAACGCCAAACCCCAATGCGTTTCCGTCATCTGACCCCAATGCCAAACCCCAACGCCAAACCCCAACGCCAAACCCCAACGCGTTTCCATCGTCTGACCCAAACGCCAAACCCCAACGCCAAACCCCAACGCGTTTGCCTCCTCTGACCCCAACGCCAAACCACAACGCCGAACCCCAACGCCAAGCCCCAACGCGTTTGCGATTTTGACCCGAACGCCAACCCCAACGCCAAACCCCAACGCGTTTGCGTCTTCTGACAACGCTAAACCCCAATGCCAATCCCAAACGTGTTTGCGACTTCTGAACCCAACGCCAAACCCCAAAGCCAAAACCCAATGCGTTTGTGTCTTCTGACCCAAAAGAAAACCCCCAAGGCCAAACCCCAACGCGTTTCCGTCTTCTGACCCCAATGTCAAATCCCAACGCCAAACCCCAACGCGTTTGCCTCCTCTGACCCGAACGACAAACCACAACACCAAACCCAAACACCAAACCATCAAAGCGTTTGTGTATTCTGACCACAACGCCAAACCAGCAACAATAAACCTCAAAGCTTTTGCATCTTCTGACCCCAACGCCAAACCCCAGCACCAAAACCCAACGCGTTAGCGTCTTCTCACCCAAACGCCAAACCCCAAAGCCAAACCACAACACCAAACCCCAACTCCAAACCCCAACGCGTTTGCGTCTTCTGACCACAACGCCAAACCCCAACGCCAAACCCCAACGCCTTAGCGACTTCTGACCCCAACGCCAAACCCCAACACCAAACCCAAAAGGGTTTGCCTCCTCTGACCCCAACGCCAAATCCCAACGCCAAACCCCAACACCAAACTGCAACGACAAACCCCAACGCCAAACGCCAACGCCTTTGCGTCCTCTGACCCCAACGTCAAACTACAACGCCAAATGCCAACGCCAAACCCCAACGCGTTTGCGTCATCTGACCACAACGCCAAACCCCAACGCCAATCCCAATCGCGTTTGCGTCTTCTGAAACCAACGCCAAACCCCAACGCCAAAAACCAATGCGTTTGTGTCTTCTGACCCCAACGCCGAACCCCAAAGCCAAACCCCAACGCCTTTGCGACTTCTGAGTCGAATGCCAAACCCCAACGCCAAACCCCAATGCGTTTCCGTCATCTGACCCCAATGCCAAACCCCAACGCCAAACCCCAACGCGTTTGTCTCCTCTGACCCGAACGCCAAACCACAACACCAAACCCAACACCAAACCCCAAAGCGTTTGTGTATTCTGACCGCAACGCCAAACCAGCAACGCTAAACCTCAAAGCGTTTGCGTCTTCTGACCCCAACGCCAAAACCCAGCGCCAAACCCCACCGCGTTAGCGTCTTCTGACCCAAACGCCAAACCCCAACGCCAAACCACAACGCCAAACCCCAACGAAAAACCCAAACACGTTTGCGTCTTCTGACCCCAACGCCGAACCCCAACGCCAAACCCCAACGCGTTTGCGTCTTCTGACCCCAATGCCAAACCCCAATGCCGAACCCCAACGCCAAATCCCAACGCGTTTGCGTCTTCTGACCCCAACGCCAAACCCCAACGCTGAACACCAACGCCAAACCCCAACGGTTTTGCGTCTACTGACCCCAATGCCAAACCCCAACGCCAAACCCAACGCGTTTGCCTCCTCTGACCCCAACGCCAAACCCCAAATGCCAAAGCCCAACACCAAACCCCAACGCTTTTGCGTCTTCTGACCCCAACGCCAAACGCCAACGCCAAACCCCAACGCGTTTGCGTCTTCTGACCCCAACGCCAAACCCCAACGCCAAACACTTATGCCAAACTCAAACGCCAAACTCTAAAGCGTTTGCCTCCTCTGACCCCAACGCCAAATCCCAACACCAAACCCCAACGCTTTTGCGTCTTCTGACCCCAACACCAACCCCCAACGCCAAACCGCAACGCGTTTGCGTCTTCTGACCCCAACGCCATACCCCAACGCCAAAAGCCAACGCGTTTGCGTCTTCTGACCCCAACGCCAAACCCCAACGCCAAACACTTACGCCAAACTCCAACGCCAAACTCCAAAGCCAAACCCCAAAGCGTTTGCCTCCTCTGACCCCAACGCCAAATCCCAACGTCAAACCCCAACGCCAAACTGCAACGACAAACCCCAACGCCAAACCCCAACGCCTTTGCGTCCTCTGACCCTAACGTCAAACCACAACGCCAAACCCCAACGCCAAACCCCAACGCGTTTGAGTCTTCTGAGCCCAACGCCAAACCCGAACTCCAAACACCAATACTTTTAGGTCTTCTGACCCCAACGCCAAACACCAACGCCAAACCCCAACGCCAAACTTGAACGCCAAACTCCAACGCCAAACCCCAAAGCATTTGCCTCCTCTGACCCCAACGCCAACCCCAACGCCAAACACCAACGCGTTTGCGTCTTCTGACCACAACGCCAAACCCCAATGCCAATCCCAATCGCGTTTGCGTCCTCTGAACCCAACGCCAAACCCCAACGCCAAAACCCAATGCGTTTGTGTCTTCTGACCCCAACGTCAAACTCCAAAGCCAAACCCCAACGCCTTTGTGACTTCTGACCCCAACGCCAAACCCCAACGCCAAACCCCAACGTTTTGCGTCTTCTGACCCCAACGCCAAACCCCAACGCCAAACACCAACGCGTTTGCCTCCTCTGACCCCAACGCGAAACCCCAACGCGTTTGCGTCTTCTGACCCCAACGCCCAACCTCAACGCCAAACCCCAACGCGTTTCAGTCTTCTGAGCCCAACGCCAAACCCCAACTCCATACACCAAAACGTTTGTGTTTTCTGACCCGAAGGCAAAACCCCAAGGCAAAACCCCAACGCCAAACCCCAACGCCAAACCCCAACGCGTTTCCATCGTCTGACCCAAACGCCAAACCCCAACGCCAAACCCCAACGCGTTTGCCTCCTCTGACCCCAACGCCAAACCACAACGCCGAACCCCAACGCCAAGCCCCAACGCGTTTGCGATTTTGACCCGAACGCCAACCCCAACGCCAAACCCCAACGCGTTTGCGTCTTCTGACAACGCTAAACCCCAATGCCAATCCCAAACGTGTTTGCGACTTCTGAACCCAACGCCAAACCCCAAAGCCAAAACCCAATGCGTTTGTGTCTTCTGACCCAAAAGAAAACCCCCAAGGCCAAACCCCAACGCGTTTCCGTCTTCTGACCCCAATGTCAAATCCCAACGCCAAACCCCAACGCGTTTGCCTCCTCTGACCCGAACGACAAACCACAACACCAAACCCAAACACCAAACCATCAAAGCGTTTGTGTATTCTGACCACAACGCCAAACCAGCAACAATAAACCTCAAAGCTTTTGCATCTTCTGACCCCAACGCCAAACCCCAGCACCAAAACCCAACGCGTTAGCGTCTTCTCACCCAAACGCCAAACCCCAAAGCCAAACCACAACACCAAACCCCAACTCCAAACCCCAACGCGTTTGCGTCTTCTGACCACAACGCCAAACCCCAACGCCAAACCCCAACGCCTTAGCGACTTCTGACCCCAACGCCAAACCCCAACACCAAACCCAAAAGGGTTTGCCTCCTCTGACCCCAACGCCAAATCCCAACGCCAAACCCCAACACCAAACTGCAACGACAAACCCCAACGCCAAACGCCAACGCCTTTGCGTCCTCTGACCCCAACGTCAAACTACAACGCCAAATGCCAACGCCAAACCCCAACGCGTTTGCGTCATCTGACCACAACGCCAAACCCCAACGCCAATCCCAATCGCGTTTGCGTCTTCTGAAACCAACGCCAAACCCCAACGCCAAAAACCAATGCGTTTGTGTCTTCTGACCCCAACGCCGAACCCCAAAGCCAAACCCCAACGCCTTTGCGACTTCTGAGTCGAATGCCAAACCCCAACGCCAAACCCCAATGCGTTTCCGTCATCTGACCCCAATGCCAAACCCCAACGCCAAACCCCAACGCGTTTGTCTCCTCTGACCCGAACGCCAAACCACAACACCAAACCCCAACACCAAACCCCAAAGCGTTTGTGTATTCTGACCGCAACGCCAAACCAGCAACGCTAAACCTCAAAGCGTTTGCGTCTTCTGACCCCAACGCCAAAACCCAGCGCCAAACCCCAACGCGTTAGCGTCTTCTGACCCAAACGCCAAACCCCAACGCCAAACCACAACGCCAAACCCCAACGCGTTTGCGTCTTCTGACCACAACGCCAAATCCCAACGCCGAACCCCAACGCCAAACCCCAACGCGTTTGCGTCTTCTGAACCCAATGCCAAACCCCAACGCCAAACCCAACGCGTTTGCCTCCTCTGACCCCAACGCCAAACCCCAAATGCCAAAGCCCAACACCAAACCCCAACGCTTTTGCGTCTTCTGACCCCAACGCCAAACGCCAACGCCAAACCCCAACGCGTTTGCGTCTTCTGACCCCAACGCCAAACCCCAACGCCAAACACTTATGCCAAACTCCAACGCCAAACTCTAAAGCGTTTGCCTCCTCTGACCCCAACGCCAAATCCCAACACCAAACCCCAACGCTTTTGCGTCTTCTGACCCCAACACCAACCCCCAACGCCAAACCGCAACGCGTTTGCGTCTTCTGACCCCAACGCCAAACCCCAACGCCAAAAGCCAACGCGTTTGCGTCTTCTGACCCCAACGCCAAACCCCAACGCCAAACACTTACGCCAAACTCCAACGCCAAACTCCAAAGCCAAACCCCAAAGCGTTTGCCTCCTCTGACCCCAACGCCAAATCCCAACGCCAAACCCCAACGCCAAACTGCAAAGACAAACCCCAACGCCAAACCCCAACGCCTTTGCGTCATCTGACCCCAACGTCAAACCACAACGCCAAACCCCAAAGCCAACCACCAATGCGTTTCCCTCCTGTGACCCAAACGCCAAACCCCAAAGCGTTTGCCTCCTCTGACCCCAACGCCAAACCACAACACCAAACCCCAACGCGTTTGCGTCTTCTGACCCCAACGCCAAACGCCAATGCCAAACCCCAACGCGTTTGAGTCTTCTGAGCCCAACGCCAAACCTCAACGCCAAGCCCCAACGCGTTTGCCTCCTCTGACCCGAACGCCAAACCCCAACACCAAACCCCAACACCAAACCCCAAAGCGTTTGTGTATTCTGACCGCAACGCCAAACCAGCAACGCTAAACCTCAAAGCCTCTGCGTCTTCTGACACCAACGCCAAACCCCAGTGCCAAACCCCCACGCGTTAGCGTCTTCTGACCCAAACGCCAAACCCCAACGCCAAACCCCAACACCAAACCCCAACGCCAAACCCTAACGCGTTTGCATCTTCTAAACCCAACGCCAAACCCCAATGCCGAACCCCAACGCCAAACCCCAACGCGTTTGCGTCTTCTGACCCCAACGCCAAACCCCAAAGCCAAACCCAACGCGTTTGCCTACTCTGACCCCAACGCCAAACCCCAACGCTGAACACCAACGCCAAACCCCAACGGTTTTGCGTCTACTGACCCCAATGCCAAACCCCAACGACAAACCCAAATGCCAAACCCCAACGCTTTTGTGTCTTCTGACCCCAACAACAACCCCCAACGCCAAACCCCAACGCCTTTGCGACTTCTGACCCCAACGCCAAACCCCAACGCCAAACCCCAAAGCGTTTGCCTCCTCTGACCCCAACGCTAAACCCCAACGCCAAACCCCAACGCCAAAACCCACCGCCAAACGCCAACTCCAAACCCCAACACATTTGCGTCTTCTGACCCCAACACCAAACCCCAACGCCAAACCCCAAAGCATTACCGTCTTCTGACCCAAACGCCAAAACCCAACGTCAAACCGCAATGCCAAGCCCCAACGAGAAACCCCAACGATCAATCCCAACGCGTTTGCGTCCACTGACCCCAACGCCAAACCCCAACGACAATCTCCAACGCCAAAGCCCAACGCCAAACGCCAACGCGTTTGCGTGTTCTGACCCCAACGCCAAAACCCAACACCAAACCCAACGCTTTGGCATTTTCTGACCCACACGGCAAACCCCAACGCCAACCACCAACGCCAAACCCCAACGAGTTTGCGTCTTCTGACCCCAATGCCAAACCCCAACGAGTTTGCGTCTTCTGACCCCAACGCCAAACCCCAACGCCAAAGCCCAACATCAAACCCCAAGTCTTTTGGATCTTCTGACTCCAACACCAACCCCCAACGCCAAAGCCCAACACCTTTGCATCTTCTGACCCCAACGCCAAACCCCAACGCCGAACCCCAACGCGTTTGCTTCTTCTGACCCCAACGCCAAACCCCAACGCCAAAACCCAACGCGTTTGCTTCTTCTGACCTCAATGTCAAACCCCAAAGCCAAATCCCAACGCCAAACCCCAAGGCGTTTGCGTCTTCTGACCCCAACACCAAACCCCAAAGCCAAACCCGAACGCCAAAGCCCAACACGAAACCCCAAAGTGTTTGCGTCTTCTGAACCCAACGCCATAACCCAGCGCCAAACCCAACCCGTTTGCGTTTTCTGACCCCAGCACCAAACCACAACATCAACCGCCACGCCAAACTCCAACGCATTTGCATCTTCTGACACCAACGCCAAACCCCCACGCCAAAACCCAAGGCGTTTGTATCTTCTGACCCCAACGCCACACCCCAACACCAAACACCAACGACAAACCCCAACGACAAACCTCAACGAAAAAAACCAACGCCTTTGCGTCCTCTGACCCCAATGCCAAACCCCAACGCCAAACCCCAACATCAAAGCCCAACGCCAAAACCCAACGCTTTTGCGTCATCTGACCCCAACGCCAAACGCCAATGCCAAACACCAAAACATTTCGTCTTCTGACCCAAAGGCAAACCCCAACGCCAAACACCAGCGCCAAACTCCAACGCCAAACCCCAACGCCTTTGCGACCTCTGAAGCCAACGCCAAACCCCAACGCCAAACCCCAATGCCAAACCCCAACGCTTTTGCATCTTCTGACCCCAACGCCAAACCCCAACGCCAAACCCCAACGCGTTTGCATCTTCTGACCCCAACGCCAAATCCCAACACCAAAACCCAATGAGTTTGCGTCTTCTGACCCCAACGCCAAACCTCAACGCCAAACCCCAACGTGTTTGTGTCTTCTGACCCCAACGCCAAACCCCAAAGCCAAACACCAACGAGTTTGCGTCTTCTGACCCTAATGCCAAAGCCCAACGCTAAACTCCAACCTGTTTGCGTCTTCTGACCCCAGCGGCAAAGCACAACGCCAAACCCCCACGCCAAAACCCAACGTGTTTGCCTCCTCTGACCTCAACGCCAAACCCCAACGCCAAAACCAACGCCAAACTTCAACGACAAACTGCAACGCCAAACCCCAAAGTGTTTGCCTCCTCTGACCCCAACGCCAAACCCCAAATCCAAACCCCAACGCCAAACCCCAACGCGTTTGCTTCTTCTCACCCCAACGCCAAACCGCAACGCCAAACCCGAACACCAACCCCCAACGCCAAACCCCAACGCGTTTGCGTCTTCTGACCCCAACGCCAATCCCCAATGAAAAAACCCAAAGCGTTTGCGTCTTCTGAACCCAACGCCAAACCCCAACGCCAAACACCAACGCCTTTGCGTCCTCTGACCCCAACGCAAAACCCCAACGCCAATCCCCAACGCGTTTGCTTCTTCTGACCCCAACGCCAAACCCCAACGCCAAACCCCAACGCGTTTGCGTCTTCTGACCCCAACGCCAAACCCCAATGCCAAACCCCAACGCGTTTGCTTCTTCTGACCCCAAATTCAAACCCCAAAGCCAACCCCCAATGCGTTTGCGTCTTCTGACCCCAACGCCAAACCCCAACGCCAAACCCCAACGCGTTTGCTTCTTCTGACCCCTACGCCAAACCCCAACGCCAAACTCCAACGCGAAACCCCAACGCCAAACCCCAAAGCGTTTGCCACCTCTGACACCAACGCCAAACCCCAACGACAAACTGCAACGACAAACACCAATGCGTTTGCATCTTCTGACCCCATCGCCAAACCCCAACGCCAAACCCCAACGCGTTTGCGTCTTCTGACACCAACGCCAAACCCCAACGCGAAAACCCAATGCGTTTGCTTCTTCTGACCCCAATGTCAAACCCCAAAGCCAAAGCCCAATGCATTTGAGTCTTCTGACCCCAACGCGAAACCCCAATGCCAAACCCCAACGCGTTTGCGTCTTCTGACCCCAACGCCAAACCCCAACGCCAAAACCCAACGCGTTTGCTTCTTCTCACCCCAACGTCAAACCCCAACTCCAAACACCAACGCCTTTGCGTCTTCTGACCCCAACGCCCAACCTCAACGCCAAACCCCAAAGCGTTTGCGTCTTCTGACCCCAACGCCAAGACCAAGCTCCAAACCCCAAGACGTTTGTGTCTTCTGATCCCAAGGCCAAAACCCAAGGCCAAACGCCAACGCCAAACCGCAGCGCCAAAACAAAAGGCCAAACCCCAACGCCAAACGCCAAAGCGTTTGTGTCTTCTGACCCCAACGCCAATCCCCAATGAAAAAACTCAACGCGTTTGCGTCTTCTGAACCCAACGCCAAACCCCAACGCCAAACACCAAAGCCCTTGCGTCCTCTGACCCCAACGCAAAACCCCAATGCCTATCCCCAACGCGTTAGCGTCTTCTGACCCCAACGCGAAACCCCAACGCCAAACCCCAACGCGTTTGTGTTTTCTGACCCCAACGCCAAACCCCAACGCTAAACTTTAACGCGAAACTCCAACGCCAAACCCCAAAGCGTTTGCCACCTCTGACACCAACGCCAAACCCCAACGCCAAACCCCAACGCCAAACCCCAACGCGTTTGCATCTTCTGACCCCATCGCCAAACCCCAACGCCAAACCCCAACGCGTTTGCGTCTTCTGACCCCAACGCCAAGCCCAAGCTCCAAACTCCAAGACGTTTGTGTGTTCTGACCCCAAGGCCAAAACCCAAGGCCAAACCCGAATGCCAAACCCCAACACCAAATCCCAACGCTTTTGCGTCTTCTCACCCCAAGGCCAAACCCCAAGGCCAAACACCAACGCGTTCGCGTCACCTGACCCAAACACCAAACCCCAACGCCAAACCCCAACGCGTTTGCGTCTTCTGACTCCAATGCCAAACCCCAACGCCAAACCTCAACGCCAAAACCAAATCCAAACCCCAACGCCAAACATCAACGCGTTTGCGTCTTCTGACCCCAACGCCAAACCCCAACTCCAAACCCCAAGGCATTGGCGTCTTCTGACCCCAATGCCAAACCCCAACGCCAAACCCCAAGGCATTTACGTCTTCTGACCTCAACGCCAAACCCCAACGCCAAACCCCAACGCGTTTCCTTCTTCTGACTGCAACGACAAAACAAAATGCCAAACCCCAACGCCAAACCCCAACGCCAAACCCCAACGCATTTGCGTCTTCTGACATCAACGCCAAAGCCCAACGCCAAACCCCAATGCCAAACCCCAACGCGTTTCCGTCTTCTGACCGCAACGCCAAAACAAAATGCCAAAACCCAACGCCAAACCCCAACGCCAAACCCCAACGCATTTGCGTCTTCTGACCTCAACACCAAACCCCAACGCCAAACCCCAAAGCGTTTGTGTCTTCTGACCCCGCTAAACCCCAACGCCAAACCCCAACGCGTTTGCTTGTTCTGACCCCAACGCCAAAGCCCAAAGCCAAACCCCAATGCCAAACCCCAACGCGTTTCTGTCTTCTGACCGCAACGCCAAAACAAAATGCCAAAACCCAACGCCAAACACCAACAGCAAACCCCAACGCATTTGCGTCTTCTGACCTCAACGCCAAACCCCAACGCCAAACCCCAACGCCAAACCCCAACGTCAAACCCAAACACGTTTGCGTCTTCTGACCACAAGGCCAAACACCAACGCCAAAGCCCAACGCCAAACCCCAACCCGTTTGCGTTTTCTGAACCCAACACCAAACCCCAACGCCAAACTGCAAAGCGTTTGCGTATTCTGACCCCAACGTCAAAGCCCAACGCCAAACTCCGGCGCGTTTGCGTCTTCTGACTACAACGCCAAACCCCAACGCCAAACCCCAAGACCAAGCACCAACGTCAAACCACAACGCCAAAAACCAACGCGTTTGCGTCTTTTGACCCCAACGGCAAATCCCAACATCAAACCCCAACGCCAAAACCCAACGCATTTGCGTGTTCTGACCCCAACGCCAAAGCCCAACGCCAAACACGAACACGTTTGCGTCTTCTGAACCCAAAGCCAAAACCCAACGCCAAACCAGAACGCCAAACCCCAACGCCATACCCCAACACGTTTGCGTCTTCTGACCCTAATGCAAACACCAACGCGTTTGCGTCTTCTGACCTCAACGCCAAACCCCAACGCAAAATCCCAACGCAAAAGCCCAACGCCAAAGCCCAACACCAAACCCCAACGCATTTGCGTCTTCTGACCCGAACACCAAACCCCAACGCCAAACCCCAACACCTTTGCGTCTTCTGACCCCAACGCCAAAACCCAACGCCAAATCCCAACGCCAAACCCCAAGGCATTTGCGTCTTCTGACCCCAACGCCAAACCCCAACACCAAACCCCAAGGCATTTACGTCTTCTGACCTCAACGCCAAACCCCAACGCCAAACCCGAACGCGTTTCCTTTATCTGACCACAGCGACAAAACAAAATGCCAAAACCAACGCAAACCCCAACGCCAAACCCCAACGCGTTTGCATCTTCTGACCCCAACGCCAAACCCCAATGCCATACCCCAACGCCAAACCCCAACGCCAAACGCCAAAGCGTTTGCCTCTTCTGACCCCAACACCAAACCCCAGCTCGTTTGCGTCTTCTGACCCCAACGCCAAACCCCAACGCGTTTGCGTCTTCTGACCCCAACGCCAAACCCCAACGCCAAACCCCAACGCATTTGCGTCTTCTGACCCCAAAGCCAAACCCCAACGCCAAACCCCAACGCCAAACGCCAACACATTTGCGTCTTCTGACCTGTCCTGTGTTACAGTGTGAAATGTGCCAAAGGAAAACAAAAAATATTCTATTACCATCTTCAGGAGCTGTTGAGACCAGGTGGGGCGGTGCTCCCTGCCTCCCCCCTCTGGACTATCTCCTGTTAATGGGCACAACAATGCCTTATCGCCTGACCCATCGATAACTCTCTCCTGGACTATCTCCTTTTAATGGCCCATCAAGGAAGGAGCCAAGCTGTCCATGCTAAATAAAAACGGAGATTTTGAACACCCTAGCAGCCTTCTTCCACTGGATTCCCAGAGGAGTTTTTCCCCCCACTGGAGTTCCAGAGGACAAGAGCTACCTACCTACCACTGGACCTTCGGAGGAAGACCAGACTCTTTTACCTGATTGCTGCTTCCACAGAACTACATCCATCGCTTCAGGAGGACTGCAGCCAGCATCTTATCGGACTGCTACTGCCACCCTAACAGGGTGTCAGGTTGTATTCCTGACTCTGTCAGTGTAAACCAGTGGGTTGTTTGTTTTTCCCTGCCTTGTGTTATATATATATATATATATATTAGTAAATAACTGTTATTCCTATTCCCCATATCTTTGCCTGAAAGCCTGTTAATTTCAAAATTATAATAATTTGGAGGGAAGGGGGTTGCACTTTCCATTTCAAGGGAGGCTCCTGCCTTCCTCCACAGACACCTGTCTTTCAAACCAAGACAGAACCCTTCGCTTATCTTTTCCTTCCTTCTCCGCACAACTCTGCTTTCCACGGACCAACATTACTACTTATCAATATCCACGTATTACACAGACGTATCAAGGATGGGCACGGCACTCCTTATTCATACTTCAAGTTATTACACTCGCTTCGCTCTTCTCCGGCCGCCTCAGTCGCCCCAGCTCGGAACCGCGGATAGAGCTCCTCACTCACTTCGTATGTCTCACTCACTCATACACTCAGAATGTCCAGACAGTTTTGATAGTAACGACAGGAATTGTAATTGCAGGAAGCTTCAACTAACATATAAAGCCATTCACAAACGACTCATGTTGATCCCCAGGCAAATCATACAATTACCTCCCGTTTTGTTGCCAGGTGATGGAGTCCACCTACTCATCCAGGGCACGGGCAAACCGACTTCCCTGGACAAGAGTCATAACCAATATCCCCGGGCAAGATTGTGGGGTTTAAGTTTAGTTATTTAGCCTTCCCAGTGAACACCCTTCTAAGCAGCTGCAAATATTGGAAAGATGACATGATCGTGAGAGGCCCGCTTACCCTTCTCCTGCTTCTTATGTACCAGTCATTAGCAGGTCCGTCCTGGCTCCCGATGTTGGGATGCAGCGGCAACCTCGGATTTGCTCGATCTACTGCCAAGATCGCTAGCGGCCACCCTATCAGTCAGCAAATCCCCCTGTTACCATGCAAGGTACCCTCCTCCCATACGGGGACTATGCTGCACGCCAGACGTCTCTGCGTGATTTACCAGCTGCCCCGGCCACGCATACGACTTACAGGCCCCTCTCACAAAACATACCGTTTGATCCGCAGCTTCAGGAGGTTGTTGTCTGCTCCCGCGGTGAGCGGCTGGCAGCGGAGGCTCCTCCGAGGAAAGTGCTTGGGGTGCACCCAGGGGCGTCCGCTCCCCAGGCGATCCCACAGCCGAGCAGAGAGCCTTCTGGCTGGCTCGCCAAAACTGACGTAGGGAAAAGACTTTACAACCCGAAAGGTTACACAGTAGGTGTGTTTATTGCGCGCAGATGCACGGGGGATCGCTCCACCACAAACGTGCATCCCCACTGTGGCCGCTTCTCCAGTATTTACCCAGTTAAAACATCACCTATTTCGAAACGCCTACACATATTCATGACCTGTCCCCAAAAAGGCCATTCCTTCCTGTCACTCCATTTCCATAATCTCCGCCTCGGGCTCCTCCTCGGGGCGCTTGCGCAGTTCCTCCTGGTGGTCCTGGGCAGGGGGCTTCAGGGATGAAGGCCGTAGATCTTCCTCGCTGTGTACTCCTCCCCTCTCCCCTGGAAGCTCTAATTCGGCTGAGCTTGCAGTCCCAGACTGGTTTCAGCCTGGTCTGTCCCTGTGTGCACACCTGGCTGTCTCCTTTTTGTTCTTGTTTAGAGATGGATGTTAGCGAGCCCTCCTTAGCCCTTAGCTCCTCCTGCCTTTGACGCCTTTGAGCCATGAATTAGGTCCTTGTTTCTGTCTTTTCTGTTCCCTTATCAGCTTCTTTCTTGAGCAGTTTGCAGGGGGTAGTGACTAATTGCTTACTTGTATGCATGTTAGGTCTGGGAAGCAAGTTTTAATAGTTTTAGCTTTGTTTTTCTATGTAGCTCCCTATTAATATTTTCGATATATCTTGGGTTATAAAATATATGGCCCCCTACCAATTCCCCCCTTTTCTATTGAGTTAAGTGAATTCTTTTACTTGGCTATTCTGGTTGGTACAATGCTTCGTACATTGAAGTTATTCTTCTAACTATGCGCCAAACCCACATATATAGGGACCCTACTAGAAATAATAAAATAGCGGTAGCTATCAACAACACTACTATTGGATGCATTAGGATGTTGAAAAAGTCCAGTGTCTGAAGGTGACCACCCCAAAAGTGTATCCCACCATTTGTGTTCCTCATCCTTTTTGACCCTTTTCAAGACCCTACTTACCTCATTTGCCTCATGATGAACAGTTATTAGAGTTTCCTGTCCATTATTCTTGGCTTCCTCTAATATCTGTATTAAGTCTGGGTGTTTCAACAATCTTTTTCTCACTGCTAAGTCTATCCCTATAGTTGTGGGTTCTAGTTCAGAAATCAACGTATAGTTTGATCTCGGGATTTGATGAGAAACCACAGGAGCAAGGTAGCTAAAGTCACATCCTGTGATGGTGGTAAAATTACAAATACAGAAATCCGAGTGATTCCTGGTGTCTATTTCTACTCCTTCTACAGACACAAAGCAACATGTTGTTCTTAAACAAGCAAAACCTTTTCCTGCATAGACGACAACCGGTTTTGGACTGGCATTCGGCGAATTTCAAGGTGACAGACCTTTTGGTCGGTATCCAGCAAATGTCTTGTGCACTCATGGTATTGCTTTCGCAGAGAAATCCCTGTTGCTCTCGTACAACGCAGGATTCTAAGTCAACTGTTTGCCGTTTGTTCTCTGTCTTTCGGGCCCATGTCCTATGTTCCAAAGGATAAAGCAAATTTTGACCGTGATTTATTCCCATGGCTATTATGGGATGTATTACAGTCACTGATGCATTGTGGATAGTTAACACGAGGGCAGTGACTGTGTGTGTGGTGGGGTTATAGGTAAAGTTTACCATTTCCCACCAGGACTGGAGCTCTCTTTCCCTATCAGTGGCACTATCCCAAACTGTCTTCCGTATCTCCGTGGGGAAGACCCCTTCCTCTCCTTCCCTTATAATAGACGCAGTTATTGATTACATCCACAGTTGGGCCTGGATACGGCTCAGGGCCAATGAGATATTCCTTTGGAGCCCTCCAATTGCAGCTATAATGATATTATGATCCCTTATGTTTGTCCGTTCCCAGTCGGGTAGAACTTCCGACACCAACCATTGGTGAGCTCCTGGAGCTAATAGGGAGGATTGTGATGGCTGTTGTAATTTGGACAGATCAGCGGTAGAGGCAGCTAATTTGTTCATTATCACTTCTGAATCTGTGGTATTTAGAACCCCAAGTCCTGTCCCTAACACCCCAGCTACATCCCTCGGTATTCGCCTTTGAAAAATACCCGTTCTCCTGCGTAGCCAAGTGGTCCACCCTTCATAGGAAGTCCGTAAGAAAGGGGAACACAATGGTTGTATTTCTGAAACCTTAATTTGCATCATCAGTTCCACCCTTTTTAGAGACCACTCTGGGTTAAATAATACTTGTAGCTGACCTGTATTTCTGATGACGTACGGACCAATCTCATAAATCTTAGATTCAAGTTTAGTTTGGGTTCGGACTGTTTGAGTGCTAGTATCAGCTGTATAGGTTGTGCGGGGCCCCGCTGTCGTAGACGGTACAGCATCTATCTTCAATTTCAATGGTAATCCTATTTCACCACGTGCCCAGACCCAGGTTACAAAGACAGGTTGTGTTAGAGTAAAATTATGCCAACAATCCAAGATACTGCAAGGCTTTCTATTTGTTGTGTTTGTTATTATATTGGATACAGCTATCTGGTTTGCCCTTTTGTAGGAAGTTCCGTTAATTCCTCGGCATCCTACGCTTATGTTTTGACCCAGCATTCCCTACAGTTGAGGCATCATTCTCTGAAGGTCTGTGCTCCAATAATTTTTGGGGTATACTTCATTTTTATGCATAACCACGGTGGCAAGGCTTAAGCTTTTTCTATCAGAGAGCGATCCCATATCCCCAGTATATTCAATATGAGCTTGGGTCCATGGCCATTCTGGGGTGTTACTGTTCGACCCTTGGGTTACGATAACTACAAATACAACAATTTTCCTGACTAAATCTTGTCAGGCCGAGTTACTAAACACTTCTGGGTGCAATATACTCATTTCGCTCAGCGGAGCTTTAGTTTCAGTTCATCCTCACCCTGTGTTACTTTCCAAGGAGTTTTAGGAGCTTTCTTCACTCAGGAGTGGTAAATCCAGGCGCTTTGTTCCCTGATCTTGATTGCCGTGAAAGAGGTAAGAAGCACTTGGTATGGTCCTTCCCACTGTGGCTCCACAGTTTTCTCTGTAAGAGACTTAACTTACACCTAGTCTCCAGGTTGTATGTTATGCACTGGCCCATCCAAACCCCTGCATCGGGTTCCAAACACCTGTTTTTCAAATTTACGAAGCTGTTTCCCTAATGGCACCATATAGGAAGTCATCAATTCTTCACCAATTTGTGAAGAGGTTCCCTTTTGTACCCCATAGGGTCGCCCATATAGGATTTCAAATGGGCTTAGTCCTTCCTTAGCTCGGGGTCTAGTTCGTATCCGTAGCATTGCTAGGGGTAGAGATTGTGGCCAGGCCCAATTGGTTTCTTGTCCTAATTTAACAATCTGTTGTTTAATCAGGTGATTCATTTTCTCCACCTGGCCACTGGATTGTGGCCAGTATGGAGTGTGTAGTTGCCAGTCTGTCCCTAGATGGTGGCTTATTTTTGGCACAACTTTGGAGATAAAGTGCGGCCCTCTATCTGAGGACATCACCGCTGGGACTCCAAACCTGGGTATGATTTCTTGTAGCAACACCTTGGTCACCTCTCGAGCTTTAGCTGTTCTGCATGGGAAGGCTTCTGGCCAGCCTGAAAAGGTATCAGTTGGTACAAGCAAGTATTTATACCCCCCTTTTCTAGGAAGTTCTGAGAAAACAGTTTGCCGATGTTGTCCCGGACAATTCCCTTTCCCAATTTGGCCCATTTCTGGTTTTGGGACAATTTTTGGATTAGTCTGGAGGCAAAGGTCACATTGCTGAGTCATTTGTCTGACAGTGATGTATAAATATCGAGCTGTCCCGTGTCTGATAAGGTATTTGTGTAATGCCTCCGCCCCCCAGTGTCCCTTCTTGTGTTCCTCCCGGACCAATGGCCAAACCATATAAGAGGGGACTATGAGTTTCCCATGTGATGTTATAACCCACTCATCCTCATTGTCTGTTCCTTCCAAATCTGTGATTAACTTTCGATCCTCCTTAGTGTATTCTGGCTTACCTTCTAGGGTTATCTGTCCATCTGGGACTAGTGCTCCCTCTACCTTTACCATTTCTTTAACTGCCTATTTTGCCTCTCTGTCCGCCAGTTCATTTCCCCTTTCCAATTCAGTGCTCACTTTCTGGTGTGCCCTGATGTGCATAATTGCCACTTTTTCAGGAAGTTGGATTGCATTCAAAAGTCTTAAAATTTCCTTCACGTGCTTGATAGTCTTTCCTTGGGAGTTCAACAGTCCTCACTCCTTCCAAATTGCTCCGTGGGCATGTACCACTCCAAAGGCGTATTTAGAATCAGTCCAAATATTCACAGCCTTTCCTTCGGCCCTCTCCAGGGCCCGAGGGAGGACTATGATCTCAGCCTTTTGTGCTGAAGTGTCAGCCGGTAGTGGTCCAGATTCTATTACCTTTTCAGCAGTGGTGATGGCGCACCCAGAATGTCGTTTTCCGCCCAGGATATAGCTGCTCCCATCTGTGAACCAGTGCTCTACCCCATCCATGGGGGTATCCTTTAGGTCCGTGCGGCTAGAGTACGTGGCCTCAATTGTCGTGAAGCTGTCTTGGTCCACTGGTTCTGCAGTCTTCCCACTAAGAAATGAAGCTGGGTTGACAATGTTAGTGGTCACAATCTCAACATCATCCTGCTCGACCATGATAGCTTGATATTTCAGGAATCTCTGTGGGGAGAGCCAATGTCCCCCTTTCACTTCAAGGACTGTAGACACTGTGTGAGATAGGAAACCAGTCGTTTTCTGACCCAGGGTAGACTTCTGAGGTTCCTGAACATTCAGGATGACTGCTGCTACCGCCCTTAGGCAGCCAGGCCACCCTTTGGCAGCAGCGTCCAATTGTTTGGAGAAGTACGCCACAGCTCATCTGTATGGTCCCAGGTCTTGTGCCAGTACTCCTAACGCTATTCCCTGCTTTTCGTGGGAAAACAGGAGAAATGGTATACTCACATCAGGGAGTCCCAGTGCTGGTGCTGACATCAGGGCCTTCTTCAGCTGATGGAATGCCCGATCTGACTCAGCATCCCATTGGAGGTGACTTTAACTGGATTTTATCAGGGAATACAGTGGTTTGGCCAGCAGGCCATAGTCATGTATCCAGAGCCGGCGCCACGCCGTCATTCCCAGGAAGGTCCGCAGTTCTTTTACAGTCTGTGGCCGAGGGGTCTGGCATAGGGCTTCTTTCCGGGCTTGCCCCAAGGACCGTTGTCCTGCACTGATCTCATACCCTAAGTATGTAACCTGCTGCAAAGTCACTTGTGCCTTGTTTTGGGACACTCAGAACCCCTGAAGCCCAAGAAAAGTCAATAAACTTACAGTCCAGGTGACACAGGCTTCTCTGGTTTTAGTTGCAATGAGGATGTCATCCACGTATTGTAGTACCTTTCCTTCTTCCGATGGTGGTTCCCGTAATTCCAAATCTTTCGCTAGTTGGTTCCCAAAGATGGTAGGGCTGTTCTTGAAACCTTGTGGCAACACCGTCCCTGTGAGCTGGGTCTTCCGACCACTCTTAGGGTTTTCCCACTTGAATGCAAAACTTTTCTGACTGGCTTCATGGAGAGGGAGGCAAAAAAAGGCATCTTTTACTTCTAAAACTGTAAACCAAATTTGTGGGAGGACATTTATGAAATAAGGGACATGTGAACAATCCAGCCTTTTCAGAGAGCCTGGGCTGGGACGTACCGGAACTGCTGAAAGCATAAACAACTTCCGGTGCAGGGAGCATGAACATCTTACAGGTGCAGGAGAAGAGACAGCCGCCATTAATGACGCAGTTTTAATTCCTGAAGAAGATGGATGTGAACATCTGTGAACGTGACTTGAACATGACTCGCAATGTGGCCAATCGGGTTGGACTATGGGCTGTTATTTGCGATGAAGCCAATCAGTATTTATTGGGTGTGGTCGAGGGTTATAAATTGCACTGGAAACACGGAAATAAAGGTTCACTTGTTAGATCACATTGATCATGTCAGTGTCCTCACGCAGCTCCCGCAACTCTCATTTGCAATGTGTTTCCATGACATTCCATTAGAATTAGAAGTTCTGGATCATTCCATTGCATTCCGTGGCAATGAGGAGTTCCAAAGCATTACATGGCATTCCATGGCAACTAGAATTTTGAGAGAGTTTCTGTGGCATTCATCGGCAACTATTGTTTTTGATGTGTTTCCATGGCATTCTAAGGCAAGTAGAATTTCTGCAGCATTCCATGGCATTCCATGGCAACTAGTAGTTCCACAGGGTTTCTATGGCATTCCATGGAACCTAGGAGTTCCAGTGCATTTCTATCACATACCATGGCAACTAGAAGTTCCGAAGCGTTCCTTTCGATTCCATGGCAACTAGAAATTCCAGACCGTTCCGTACCATTCAATGGAAAGTAGTAGTTACAGAGCTTTTTATGGTATTAGCTTGCAACTAGAAGTTTTAGAGAGTTTCCATTGCATTCCATGGCAACTAGAAGTTCCAGTGGCTTCCATAGCATTCCATGGCAACTTGTAGTTCCAGAGCGTTTCTATGGCATTAAATGGTAAACAGAATTTCTTCAGCATCCCATGGCATTCCATGGCAACTAGTAGTGCCAGAGCATTTCTATGTCATTCCATGGCAGCTAGAATTGTGAGAGGGTTTCTCTGGCACTCATCAGCAACTATTATTTGTGATGTGTTTCTATGGCATTCCATGGCAACTAGAATTTCTGCAGCCTTGCAATGCATTCCATGAAAACACGAAGTTCAAGAGTGTTCCATTTCATTCCGTGGCAACTAGAAGTTCCAGAGCGTTTCTACGGCATTCGATGGCCTCTGGTAGTTCCAGAGGGTTTATTTGGCATTGCATTGCAACTAGAAGTAGCGGAGCATTCCATGGTATTCCATGGCAACTAGTAGTTCCAGAGCGTTTCTATGGCATTCCATAGCAACTAGGAGTTCCAGTGCATTTCTATCGCATACCATGGCAATTAGATGTTCCAGAGCGTTCCATTGCATTCCACGGGAACTAGAAATTCCACAGCGCTCCATACCAATCAAGGGCAAGTAGTAGTTCCGTAGCTTTTTATGGTGTTAGGTGGCAACTAGAACTTCCAGAGAGTTTCGATGGCTTTCCATGGCAACTAGAAGTTCCAGATCATTCCATTGCATTCCATGGCAACTAGAAGTTCCAGAGCATTCCATAGCGTTTCGTGACAACTTGTAGTTCCAGAAAGTTTCTATGGCATTTGATGGCGACCAAGAGTTCCAGAGTGTTCCATGGCATTCCATGGCAACTGGAAGTTCCAGAGCATTTCTTTGGCATTCCATGGCAAATCGTAGTTCGAGGGAGTTCCTATGGCATTCCATGACAACTGTTATTTCCGAAGAGTTTCCATGACATTCCATTAGAATTAGAAGTTCTGGATCGTTCCATTGCATTCCACGGGAAGTAGGAGTTCCAAAGCATTTCATGGCGTTCCATGGCAACAACAATTTTGAGAGGGTTTATGTGGCATTCTTCGGCAACTATTATTTGCAATGTGTTTCAATGGAATTCCCTGGCAACTAGGATTTCGGCAGCATTCCATGACATCCTATAGCAACTAGTGGTTCCAGAGCATTTCTATGGCATTCCATGGCAACTCTTATTTGCGATGAGTTTCCAAGACATTCCATTAGAATTAGAGGTTCTAGATCGTTCCATTGCATTCCATGGAAAGTAGGAGTTAGATGCATTACATGGCATTACATTGCATCTAGAATTTCTGCAGCATTCCATGGCATTCCATGGGGACTACTACTTCCAGAGAGTTTCTATGGCATTCCATGGCAACTATGAGTTCCAGAGTGTTTCTATCGCATACCATGGTAACTAGAAGTTTTGGAGCGTTCCATTCATTCCATGGTAACTAGAAATTCCAGAGCCTTCCATACCATTCAAAGGCAAGTAGTAGTTCCAGATCTTTCTATGGTATTAGTTGGCAACTAGAAGTTCCAAAAAGTTTCCATTGTGTTCCATGGCAACTAGAATTTCCAGTGCCTTCCATAGCGTTCTGTGGCAACTTGTAGCTCCAGAGAGTTTCTATGGCATTCGAGGGCACCTAGTAGTTCCAGAGCGTTTCTATGGCATTCCATGGCAACTAGGACTTCCAATGCTTATCTAACGCATACCATGGTAACTAGAATTCCAGAGCATCCCATTGCCTTCCATGACAACTAGAAATTCCAGAGCGTTCCATACCAATCAAGGGCAAGTAGTAGTTACACAGCTTTTTATGGTATTAGGTGGCAACTGGAAGTTCCAGAGAGTTTCTATGGCATTCCATGGCAAGTAGAAGTTCCAGTGTCTTCCATAGTGTTCCGTGGTAACTTGTATTTCCAGAGCGTTTCTATGGCATTTCATGGTAACCTGTATTTGCGATGTGTTTCCATGGAATTCCATGGCAACTAGTAGTTCCAGAGAGTTTCTACATCATTCCATGGCAACCAGGAGTTCCAGAGCGTCCCATGGCATTCCATGGCAAGTAGGAGTTCCAGACCGTGTCTATCGCATGCCATGGCAACTCTTATTTGCTATGTGTTTCCATGACATTCCATTAGAATTAGAAGTTCTGGATCGTTCCATTGCATTCCATGGTAAGTAGGAGTTCCAAAGCATTACATGGCATTCTACGTCACCTAGAATTTTGAGAGGGTTTCTGTGGCATTCATCGGCAACTATTATTTGTGATGTGTTTCATAGCATTCCATGGCAACTTGTAGTTCCAGAGCTTTTCTATGGCATTACATGGCAACTATTATTTCTGATGCGTTTCCATGACATTCCATGGGAAATAGAAGTTCCAGGGCGTTCCTTGGCATTGCATGGCAACTAGGAGTTCCAGTGCGTTTCTATCACATACCATGGCAATTAGAAGTTCCAGAGCGTTCCATTGCATTCCATGGCAACTAGAAATTCCACAGCGTTCCATACCAACCAAGGGCAAGTAGTAGTTCCAGAGCTTTTTATGGTATTAGGTGGCCACTAGAAGTTCCAGAGAGTTTCTATTGCATTCCATGGCAACTAGTAGTTCCAGAGCGTTTCTATGGCATTCCATGGCAAGTAGAATTTCTACAGCATCCCATTGCATTCTATTGCAACTTGTAGTTCCAGAGCGTTTCATTGGCATTCCATTGCAACTATTATTTGCAAAGTGTTTTCATGACATTCCATTGCAACTAGAAGCTCCGCAGTGTTCCATGGCATTCCATGCCAACTATTATTTCCAGAGAATTTCTATGGCATTTTGATGGCAACAAGGAGTTCCGCAGCGTTTCATGGCATTCCATGCCAACTCTTATTTGCGATGTGTTTTCATGGCATTCCATGGTAATTAGTAGTTCCAGTGCGTTTCTATGGCATTTAGAAGTTCTGCAGCGTTCCTTGGCATTTCATCGGAACTCAAATTTCGAGAGGGTTCCATTGCATTCCATGGTAACTAGAGGTTTCAGAGAGTTTCTATGGAATTCGATGGCAAGTGGTAGTTCCAGAGGGTTTATTTGGCATTCCATAGGAACTAGAAGTACCGGAGCATTCCATGGCATTCCATGGCAACTAGTATTTCCAGAGCTTTTCATAGCATTCCATGGCAAGTAGTAGTTCCAGAGTGTTTCTATGGCATTCCATGGCAACTAGAATTTCTGCAGCAGTCCATGGCATTCCATGGCAACTAAAAGTTCTGCAGCGTTACATGGCATTTCATGGCAACTAGAAGTTCCAGATCATTCCATTCCATTCCATGGCAACTAGGAGTTCCAGAGCATTTCTATGGCATATCACGGCAACTATTACTTGCGATGTGTTTCCATTCCATTCCATGGCAACTAGGAGTTCCAGAGCGCTTTTATGGCATTCCATGGCAACTGGTAGTTCCAGAGTGTTTATTTGGCATTCCATAGCAACTAGAAGTACCGGAGCATTCCATAGCATTCCATGTCAACTAGAAGTTCCATAGCGTTCCATAGCATTCCATGGCAAATAGTATTTTCAGGGAGTTACTATGGCATTCGATAGCAACTATTATTTGCGATGTGTTTCCATGAAATTCCATAGCACCTAGGATTTCCAGTGCGTTTCTATCGAACACCATGGCAACTAGAAATTCCAGAGCGTTCCATACCAATCAAGAGCAAGTAGTAGTTCCAGAGTTTATTATGGCATTAGGTGGCCAATAGAAGTTCCAGAGAGTTTCTATGGCATTCCATGGCAACTAGAAGTTCCAGTGTTTTCCATAGCGTTCCACGGCAATTAGTAGTTCTAGAGCGTTTCTATAGCATTCCATGGCAACTGCTATTTGCGATGTGTTTCCATGGCATTCCATGGGAACTAGTAGACCCAGAGCGTTTCTATGGCATTCCATGGCAACTGTTATTTGCGATGTGTTTCCATGACATTCCATGGGAACTAGTAGACCCAGAGCATTTCTATGGCATTCCATGGCAACTAGAAGTTCTGCAGCGTTCCATGGCATTTCATGGCAACTAGACGTTCCGGAGCGTTTCATTGCATTCCATGGCAACTTGTAGTACCAGAGCGTTTCTATGTCATTCCATGGGAACTAGGATTTCCAGTGCATTTCTATTGCATACTGTGGTGGTTTGGCCCTGGCCAGATGCCAGGTATCCACCAAAGCCACTCTATCACTCTCACCTTCTCAGCTGGACAGGGGAGAGAAAATATAACAATGGGCACTTGGGTCAGATAAAGGCAGTTTAATGAAGCAAAAGCCATGCGCGGAAGCAAAAGCAAAACAAAAGATCTTATTCTCTACTTCCCATTAGCAGGTGATGTCCAGCCACTTCCTGGGAAGTAGGGCTCCGGTACGCGTAGCGGTTGCTCTGGACGACAAATGCAAAACAAATGTCCCCCCCTTCTTCCTGTTTTCCTGAAATTATATTGCTGAGCAGACGTCATGTGGTATGAAATATCCCTTTGGACAGTCTGGGTCAGCTATCCTGGCTATATCCCCTCCCAAGTTTTTACCCATCCCTAGCCTACTGGGGAAATGTTGGGGAAGCAGCCTTGGTGCTGTGTGAGCCCGGCTCAGCAGTAGTCAAAACATGGTAGTGTTATCTAGCTACCACTGCACAGCACGGTGAGGGCTGCATCTCAGGCAGACCCATTACACATACCATGGCAACTAGAAGTTCAGGAGCGTTCCATTGCATTCCATGGCACCTAGAAGTTCCAGAATCTTCCATAGCGTTCCGTGGCAACTAGTAGTTCCAGAGAGTTTCTACATCATTCCATGGCAACTAGAATTACTGCAGCATCTAATGGCATTCCATGGCAACTGTAGTTCGAGGGAGTTCCTATGGCATTCCATGGCAACTGTTTTTTCCGAAGAGTTTCCATGACATTCCATTAGAATTAGAAGTTCTGGATCGTTCCATTGCAATCCATGGTAAGTAGGAGTTCCAAAGCATTACATGGCATTCCATGGCAACTACAATTTTGAGAGGGTTTCTGTGGCATTCATCGGCAACTATTATTTGCGATGTGTTTCCATGGCATTCCATGGAAACTAGGAGAACCGCAGCGTTCCGTGGCATTCCAGGACAACTAGTATTTCCAGAGCATTACTATGGCATTTTGATGGCAATGAGAAGTTCCGCAGCATTCCATGGCATTCTATGGCAACTAGAAGTTCCAGAGCGTTCCATAACCTTCCATGGCAACTAGTAGTTCCAGAGCGTTTCTATGGCACTCCATGGCAACTAGAAATTCCAGAGCGTTCCTTACCAATCAAGGGCAAGTAGCAGTTAAAGAGCTTTTTAAGGTATTAGGTGGTAACCAGGAGTTCCAGAGCGTTCCATGGCATTCCATGGCAACTAGATGTTCCAGAGCATTCCATAGAGTTTCGTGGCAACTTGTAGTTCCAGAGCGTTTCTATGGCGTATGATGACAACCAGAAGATCCAGAGCGTTCAATGCATTCCATGGAACTAGAAGTTCCAGAGAGTTTGTATGGCATTCCACGGCCACTAGGATTTCCAGTGCGTTTTTATCGCATTCCATGGCAATTGGAATTTCCAGAGTGTTCCATTGCATTCCATGGCAACTAGAAATTCCAGAGCGTTCCATACCAATCAAGGGCAAGTAGTAGTTCCTAAGCTTTTTATGGTAATATGTGGCAACTAGTAGTTCCAGAGACTTGCTATGGAATTCCATGGCAACTAGGAATTCCGGAGCGTTCCATAGCATTCTATAGGAACTAGTAATTACAGAGCGTTTCTATGGCATTTCATGGCAACTATTATTTGCGATGTGTTTCCATGACATTCCATGGCAACTAGAAGATCCACAGCGTTCATTAGCATTCCATGCCAACTAGTATTTCCAGAGTATTTCTATGGCATTTTGATGGCAACGAGGAGTTCCACAGCGTTCCATGTCATTCCATGGCAACTAGAAGTTCCAGAGCGTTCCATACTCTTCCATGGAAACTAGTAGTTCCAGAGCATTCCATGGTATTCCATGACAAATAGAAGTTCCAGAGCGTTTCTATGGCATTCCATGGCAACTCTTATTTGCGACCTGTTTCCATGACATTCCATTAGAATTAGAAGTTCTGGATCGTTCCTTTGCATTCCATAGTAAGTAGGAGTTCCAAAGCATTACATGGCATTACGTTGTATCTAGAATTTCTACAGCATTCCATGGCAACTAGTAGTTCCAGCGAGTTTCTATGGCATATCATGGCAACTAGGAGTTCCAGTGTGTTTCTGTCATATTCCATGGCAACTAGAATTTCCAGAGCGTTCCATTTCATTCCTTGACAACTAGATATTCCAGAGCGTTCCATACCAATCAAGGGCAAGTAGTAGTTCCAGAGCTTTTTATGGTATTAGGTGGCAACTAGTAGTTCCAGAGCCTTGCTATGGCATTCCATGGCAACTAGGAGTTCCGGATCGTTCCATGCCATTCCATGGCAACTAGATATTCCAGAGCATTCCATACCAATCAAGGGTAAGTAGTAATTCCAGAGCTTTTAATGGTATTTTGTGGCAACCAGTAGTTCCAGAGCCTTGCTATGGAATTCCATGGCATCTAGGATTTCCTGAGCGTTCCATAGCATTCCATAGCAACTAGTAATTACAGAGGGTTTCTATGGCATTACATGGCAACTTTTATTTGCGAAGTGTGTTTCCATGGTATTGCATTGCAACTAGAAGATGCGCAGCGTTCCGTGACATTCCATGCCAACTAGTATTTCCAGGGAATTTCTATGGCATTTTGATGGCAAGGAGGAGTTCCGCAGTGTTCCATGTCATTCCATGGGAACTAGAAGTTCCAGAGCGTTCTATAGCCTTCCATGGAAACTAGTAGTTCCAGAGCATTTCTATGGCACTCCATGGCAACAACGAGTTCCAGAGCATTCCATGGTATTCCATGGCAAGTAGATGTTCCAGAGCGTTTCTATGGCATTCCATGGCAACTCCTATTTGTGATGTGTTTCCATGACATTCCATTAGCATTATAAGTTCTGGATCGTTCCATTGCATTCCATGGTTATTAGGAGTTCCAAAGCATTACATGGCATTACATAGCATCTAGAATTTCTGCAGCATTCCATGGCATTCCATGGCAACTAGAAGTTCCAGAAAGTTTCTATGGCATTCCATGTCATCTAGGAGTTCCAGTGCACTTCTATCGCACACCATGGGAACTAGAAGTTCCGGAGCGTTCCATTGCATTCCATGGCAACAGAAGTTCCAGAGCTTTTCTATGGCATTCCATGTCAACTCTTATTTGCGATGAGTTTCCATGACATTCCATTAGAATTAGAAGTTCTGAATCGTTCCATTCCATTCCATGGTAAGTAGGAGTTCCAAAGCATTACATGGCATTCCAAGGCAGCTACAATTTTGAGAGGGTTTCTGTGGCATTCATCAGCAACTATTATTTGCGATGTGTTTCATAGCACTCCATGGCAACTAGTAATTCCAGAGACTTTCTATAACATTCCATGGCAACTAGTAGTTCCAGAGCGTTTCTATGGTATTACATGGTAACTATTATTTGCGATGTGTTTCGATGACATTCCATGGCAACTAGAAGATCCGCAGCGTTCCTTGGCATTCCATGCAAACTAGTGTTTCCAGACCATTTCTATGGCATTTTGATGGCAACGAGGCGTTCTGCAGCTTTTCATGGCATTCCATGGAAACTAGAAATTCCAGAGCGTTCCATACCAATCAAGAGCAAGTAGTAGTTAAGGAGCTTTTTATGGTGTTAGGTGGCAACTAGTAGTTCCAGAGCCTTGCTATGGAATTCCATTGCAACTAGGAGTTCCGGAGCGTTCCATAGCATTCCATAGCAACTAGTAATTACAGAGCGTTTCTATGGCATTACATGGCAACTATTATTTGCGAAGTGTTTCCATGGCAGTTACATTGTCAACCCAGCTTCATTTCTTAGTGGGAAGACTGGAGAACCAGTGGACCACGACTGCCTCGAGACGATTGAGGCCACGTACTCTAGCCGCATCGACCTCAAAGATGCCCCCATGGATGGGGTAGAGCACTGCTTCACAGATATGAGCAACTATGTTCTGGGCAGAAAACAACATTCCGGCTACGCAATCACCACTACGGAAAAGGTAATAGAATCTGGACCACTACCGGCTGACACCTCAGCGCAAAAGGCCGAGATCATAGCCCTCACTCGGGCCCTGGAGAGGACTGAAGGAAAGGCTGTGAATATTTGGACTGATTCTAAATACACCTTTGGAGTGGTAGATGCCCACGGAGCAAGTTAGAAGGAGCGAGGACTGTTGAACTCCCAAGGAAAGACTATTAAGCACGTGAAGGAAATTTTAAGACTTTTAAATGCAGTCCAGCTTCCTGAAAAGGTGGCAATTATGCACATCAGGGCACACCAGAAAGTGAGCACCGAACTGGAAAGAGGAAATGAACTGGCGGACAGAGAGGCAAAACAGGCAGCTAAAGAAATGGTAAAGGTGGGGAGGGAGCACTAGTCCCAGATGGACAGATAACCTTAGAAGGTAAGCCAGAATACACTAAGGAGGATCAAAAGTTAATCACAGATTTGGAAGGAACATCCAATGAGGATGGGTGGGCCATAACATCACATGGGAAACTCATGGTCCCCTCTTATATGGTTTGGCCATTGGTCCGGGAGGAACACAAGAAGGGACACTGGGGGGCGGAGGCATTACACAAATACCTTATCAGACACGTGACGGCTCGAAATTTATACACCACTGTCAGACAAGTGACTCAGCAAGGTGACCTTTGCCTCCAGACTAATCCAAAAATTGTCCCCAAACCAGAAATGGGCCAAATTGGGAAAGGGAATTGTCCGGGACAACACTGGCAAATTGATCTTGCGGAACTTCCTAGAAAAGGAGGGTGTAAATACTTGCTTGTACTAACTGATACCTTTTCAGGCTGGCCAGAAGCCTTCCCGTGCAGAACAGCTAAAGCTCGAGAGGTGACCAAGGTGTTGCTACAAGAAATCATATCCAGGTTTGGAGTCCCAGCAGTGACGTCCTCAGATAGAGGGCCGCACTTTATCTCCAAAATAGTGCAACAAATAAGCCACCATCTAGGGACAGACTGGCAACTACACACTCCATACTGGCCACAATCCAGTGGCCAGGTGGAGAAAATGAATCACCAGATTAAACAACAGATTGTTACATTAGGACAAGAAACCAATTGGGCCTGGCCACAATCTCTACCCCTAGCAATGCTATGGATACGAACTAGACCCCGAGCTAAGGAAGGACTAAGCCCATTTGAAATTCTGTATGGACGACCCTATGCGGTACAAAAGGGAACCTCTTCACAAATTGGTGAAGAACTGATGACTTCCTATATGGTGGCATTAGGGAAACAGCTTTGTAAAACTGGGAAACCGCTGTTTGGAACCCGATGCAGGGGTTTGGATGGGCCAGTGCCTAACATACAGCCTGGAGACTATGAGTGTGTTAAGTTTCTTACAGAGAAAACTTTGGAGCCACAGTGGGAAGGACCATATCAAGTGCTCCTCACCTCTTTCACGGCAATTAGGATCAGAGAACAAAGCGCCTGGATTCACTACACCTGTGTGAAGAAAGCACCTCCTGGGATTTTTCTAAGCTGTGGGAAAAGCTAACCTCTTGGTTGTCAAATCTAACATGGTTAAAGCAATTGTTTGTCACAATGATAACAATTATCCTTTTGTTTATAGTCCTTTGTAAAACAGTCTGATGTAGTTTATGGTGTTTTCAAAAGACAGAGGATTCCTACAACGAATTGAAAAAGAACCAATGACGACGGAAGCTTGAGTCTAGTCAGTATTTTAAAAATGTTAGATAGAGGAACATTGTGTTCGGCTGTAGTAAAAGAATTCACTTAACTCAACAGAAAAGGGGGGAATTGATAGGGGGCCATATAGAAAATATATTTTATAACCAAAGATATATCGAAAATATTAATAGGGAGCTACATAGAAAAAGCTAAAACTATTAAAACTTGCTTCCCAGATCTAACATACAGGCAAGTAAGCAATTAGTCACTAACCCCTGCAAATTGCTTGAGAAAGAAGCTGATAAGGGAAACAGAAAGGACAGAAACAAGGACCTAATTCATGGCTCAAAGGTGTCAAAGGCAGGAGGAGCTAAGGGCTAAGGAGGGCTCGCTAACATCCATCTCTAAACAAGAACAAAGAGGAGACAGCCAGCTGTGCACACAAGGACAGACCAGGCCGAAACCGGTCTGGGACTGCAAGCTCAGCCAAATTAGAGATTCCAGGGGAGAGGCGAGGAGTACACAGCGAGGAAGACCTATGGCCTTCATCCCTGAAGACCCCTGCCCAGAACCACCAGGAGGAACTGTGCAAGCGCCCCGAGGAGGAGCCTGAGGCAGAGATTATGGAAATGGAGTGACCAGAAGGAACTGCCTTTTCGGGGATAGATCACAAATATGTACAGGCGTTTCGAAATAGGTGATGTTTTAACTGTATAAATCCTGGACAAGCGGCCATGGTGGGTATGCCCGCGTGTGGTGGAGAGATCCCCCGTGCATCTGCGCGCAATAAACACACCTACTGTGTAACCTTGCAGGTTGTAGAGTCTTTTCTGCACCTCATGTGTCACTTTCCTTATTATCATTTAAAAAAAACCAAACCCAAACAGGACTTGCTTATTGATGATCATGAAAGGGACTTAGCCCGGCATTGGCTACGAGCTGCCGTTCAGGACTGCCAGGAACTGCCCCCCCCCCCCCAAGCCCCTCCCAGCTGTGAGTGAGCGCAGGTCTCACTGCTGCAAGCTGGGGTGCCCCTGGGGTAACAATGCACGGGCCCAGTGAGGGCAGAGCTCGCTTGCCCTGAGGAGGAGCGGGGGGACAAGGGGAAGGAAGCCAGTGCCTTCTGCCAGGCAAGAGGGTGGCATTTCCCAGCACCCACTGCACTGGAGAGCTGGAGCAGACACTGGCAGCAGCACTGAGCTTGCAGGTACTGCGGGAGTTCGGAAGACAGGTCAGCTTCAAAGTGCCCGTGAGGTGGAAGAAGGGTCTGAGCTGAGCTGTGCTGTGCTTCCTCCCCCGTTGCTGAGAAGCTCGGAGCATGAACCTGTCCCCCCGTCTCCCCTGTCCTGGCTCATGAACATAGAAGAGCGGTTGGCAGAGCAGACTTTGGGGGCTGCTAATGCTGCTGCCTCTGAACTCCAAGGGGGAGAGAAAATCAGATGAGGGGGGAAGAAGAGTGGCCTGAGGCGAACTGCAGAGGAAGTCAAGCACCAAGTAAACCGACAGTCGCACTCTTAAAGCCAGCCCTCTGCTGTGTTTCACCACGGCAGGGATTCCAAAAGCACAACCTTTTACCTTGAAGATTCTTTTTTCTTAGATGACTAAAATAAGGTAATCTACCTCAGCTGTTTGATGGATTTTTCACTGACAGCTGAGGATTTGAAACCCCCCTCTAAACTACAGAGCACTGAACTAATAAACTGCTGCTTGAAAGTGGAAATGGGAAAAAGATTAGAAAAGGCTCCGATCGATTAACACTGTGTTGTAGCGCGGTGCTCGACTGCCTTGAGTCACCCATGCCAAGGTGTGAGGCAATGGATGAAGGTTCACAAAGCCTGAATGCTGCCTACAGCAAGGAATCACAGAACTAATTCAGCTCTTTACAAGGTGCTTGTGCCTGGGGCAGCGACAGCCCCAGCCGAGCGCTTGCTTGGGGGGGGGGGGGGGCAAGAGTTTGGGGAGCACAAGGGGGACCCAGCATTCCCATGTCCTGGAGGTACCTACAAACCGGACGGAGCAGCCGCTCAGAACGGGGATTTATTCCCACCCCACGCAGCCAGCACTCCACCAGAGTGCAGTACAGCTCGGGGTCAGCTGGGAATATCACACTCTGCGGCTTGGCCCAAGAATGCCCAAGTTTCACCATCGATCCTTTTGGCACGATGACCCCACTCACAGAGGGGGAACCGGCCCACGCCCAGTGCCCCGACCCTGCAACCGCTCACCGACGGGCGAGGGCTTGCTCACGGACAGAATCTGCGGGGTCTCCACTCACCCAAGGCCCCCGGGGGGTGAGGGCCCTCAGCCCCGGGCAGCGTCCTCGGGCACGTCCCAGCCCCCGGGAGAGTCCCTGGCCACAGCCCTGCTGCTCCCCGGAGGCCCGGAGTGGCTCCCAGCACCTCTTGGTTGGGCTCCGGCTGCGCCCCCTCGGCTCGGGCTGGGGTCAGCTCTCATGTGCTGGGGCCAAGTGCCAAAACCGTGAGGTAAACGCCATGATCAGATCTTACCGGCTGAACTCCGATCGTTGTCTTTGGCAAGTCCCTGTCAATGTTGGCTCTTTGCCAGGGCGGGTGCATCTGCCACAACCCACCCATGACCACAGCCGTTACTCAACTGGTTTCCTGGGAGCGGTCGTGCAGCCACCTCTTGCCTCCAGCGTTAAAAGCGAGCGTGACCTCGGGGAGCTTTCGTGCTCGCTGTGGATCGTCATTCCTCAATTATCCTTCTGTCCAACACGGACAGAACAGGTTTCAAGGGGGTGCACTCTACTGTTAACAGGTTTCAGTACTGCACGCCTACTCTGGCTTATTACAATACAAATTACAATAATCATAACTGCAGTCACCTAGTAAAATCCAAACATTCCAAAACTTTCCCCGACCCATTAGTCCCTGGTACAGCAACAACTGCCTCCCAGCCTTTTACCACTTTCTTCATTTCGTTGCTCTGATCCCGAGGTGGCACCGATACATCTCGGATGTGGATGCAGCCCTATTCCACACACTCCTTCTCCTTTGGTCACACAGCATTGTGTTCCACTGAGCACCACACTCAGCTGTTGCCCTGGGAATGTTGAAACGCAGGGTAGTGCCAATCCAGTCCCCACTCCACGGTGTCATGAGCAGGTAGGAAGGAATAAGTTCATCGCTCAGGTGAATCCCACTGGCATTTTTGCCACCACATGGTCATCCAGGTCCTAGTTGTCACCATGGCCAGCAGGGACACCAGGGCGATCCGCTGTCCCTGTGAGACAACACGGCTGGCCTCAGCTTGGAAACTGGGCTTCAGGGTTAGAAGTCAGGGATTATCCACCGGCACCAATACGGTGGATTTCCCACTCCCATCCAGGGCTTCCCAGGCAAATATGCCTCTGGGTTTCGCCAGGGTCATGGGCACAATGCCGAGGGAGGGCAGCCTCACCATTACAGGTTGGCCCACGTATGTCCACAGTGTCCCTTTTATCATCTGGTACAGGGGCGATGCCCATCAATGGTCCCATAGGACAAAACGCTCGAATTTTGGGGTTTCCATGACGCTCCCAGCGGTTCTTGTCAATAAAGACCGCCTGTGGTGGCTGTACATCCCAGTTACGGTGTCAGACATCGGCACATCTTTCAATCAAACCACGGGTTCATTCGATTGCATGGTCAGCCTGAGTATGAGACCGTGGATGAACACCCACCTGATGCCCTCCCCTCGAGCCCAGTGCTGCACCGCTATGGCCATAAAGTGTGGCCCATTGTCACTTTGGATGCAGTCAGGAGTGGGTAAAATACCGTGCCTTGCTGGGCACGTTTGATTGCGGCAGCGCAGGAGCGAGCTGCAGGGGCCTGATCCACCCCCAGTTCCCGAAACCCCAATGCTGAGAAAAAATGTGGATTAGAAGGAGAGATGTTAATGCCATGTGCGGAGGAAAAGGAGAAAAAGGAAAAGAAACATCTGCCTGGATGTTGGGGGGTGACAAACAAGAGGATGGGCAGTTGCGAGTCCCTTCTTCCCCTCCCCTGTGTGACCCCGGTCCAAAGGGGAAGAGAGGCAGGAAAACCCAGACAGAGCAGAAAGGACAGAGAAGAAATGGGGAGTTCGGGGCTGTTTCAAGCGGCACTAGAGGGCACTCAGCACACACCCACCCCCCCACACACACCCCCACAGGTGCCGCTGAGCCAGGCTGTCGGGGTGGATGCTGTGGCATTTTTGTTTCTCCCATCCCTGCACCCCCAAATCTGGTTGTATTCCCACCTGCACCCCCAAGTCCAGTTAAATCCCCCACCCTGCACCCCTAAATATGGTTAACTCCACAACTTGCACCCCCAAACCAGGGTGTATCTCTCATCCTGCACCCCCACATCCATGGGTGCCTTGGTGCTGGGGGACCACCCAGGCAGGGTGAGACACAAAAGATGACGCAGAGGCCACGGCCTCGCAGGACGCAGCGTTTATTGTTGGCAGGGGAAACTGAGGCATGGGAAAGCGGACAGACCTGTGTCCCACCCCCTGCCACCCCAGCCCGGGGGATGCACCTGTGCCTCAGCAGGCAGGGCCACTGCCCCCTTGGGTTAAATAGCTTAAAAAACAAACAACCAAACCAAAACAAGCCCAAACAAAAAAAAAAAAAAAAAAAGGAGATTTTAAGGGAAATAAAAGGGTGAGAAGCCCCAGAGCTCAGTGGGGACCAAGGCCGGGGCTCCCAGGAGCCTCGCAGGGGAAACTGAGGCACGCGGCAGTGTCACGGCCAGCACCCCAAGGGATGCGGTACCACACCTTCCCTGAAAGCCTGTTTAGTGTTAAACTGGGCAGACCGGAGGCTGCTGGCTGGACCTCCTCAGAACTAGCCCTTGGGGTGGGGTCTGCCCCACGGTCAAGGGGAAACTGAGGCACGGGGTGGGAGGAAAAGTCAGTCCCTCATCCCTGCAAATGGGATCCTACTTTGCTGTCAGCAGGGGAAACTGAGGCACGGACTCATCCTCCACCTCTCCAAGGTGCCCCAAACCAGCTCCCAACTGGAGAAACTGAGGCACGGACCCACTGGTGCTCCCCCCCCAAAACCCCAGCCCGGCTCAGCAGGGGAAACCAAGTCACGGATCCACCTCCCCCTCACCTCCCCGCCCCCTCCCCCAACAACTCCAGCAGCCCCACTTCTCCCAGTTGCGCCTTGGAGTGCTCCCCCCAGCCCCGGCTGGTTTCGGGGCTCGGGTGGGGGTGAACCCTCGCCGCGGAGGGCCGGGCCGGCGGCTGCCACTCGCCGTAACGCCCCCGCCCGCCCCCCGAACACCCCCGGCCCGGCCGCGTTGGGCGGGGGCAGGTTCGGGCCGCGGAGGCGAGCGGAGAGGCGGGGCGGGGGCCGCAGAAGGGGCGGTGCCGGCGGCGGGGGCGGTGGTCGCGGCAGAGGGTCTGGGCAGGGCGGGGCAGGGCCCGCACCGGGCGCTCGGGGGCGGCTTCTTCGCCCCGCGACGGCCCGCGGCCACCTCCGCGCGTGCCAGGCGCCGCCGGAGGGCACCGGCGGGACCGGGGGGGGGCGGGGGGGCTGGTGGTCGCCCCCCCGGGCGCGGTTTCTCCTCCCTCATGAGCGGGGGGCAAGCGCCAAACGGGCTACTGAGCCCTGCGATCAGGCTTTTGCAGCCGAGGCCGGTTGGTGGGGGGTTGGCCGCGCTGGGATGACCTGATCTCCGCCACACTTTGGCAACCCCTGGCCGCTGCCGGGGCTTTTCAGGGCAGGGCCACGAGCCACAGCGGGGGATCGGTGAAACCCCCCACTCGATCGCTCTTCCCTTCCGACCAAAGCTCCGGTCATGCCGCCGTGGGGGGGGCTGCTCCAGGCGCAGTGATTTGCCACAGAAGAGTAAAATCATTTTGGATGTTGATGCAACAGGGAGGAGTCGGTGCAGCTCGGCAGTCAGGAGCGCTGACCAGGATGATGCTGGACTCCCAGTTCATGGGGAGCGTGTGAGCAACCACGCTCAGCTCAGTGTGGGCACTTGCATCATTAAAGGTCAGGCTCGCTGAAACACTTCCCTGAACCGAAGCCGCACTGGGTTGTGCCCTAAAAACCCCCGGGACCGCCCCGCTGCACCAACCCCAGGCGTCTCCACCGGCACGCCGTTCCTTGCAGGCTGGCCCGCTCCTGCCAGCGAAAGCCCCGATCCCTGCTGGCTCCTCGGGACGAGGCGGGTCACCCCGCTGCCGCCAGCAGCACCTGCCCCAGCAGCGGGGCCGTGTGCCCAAACCTGGTGTTTCCCTGGCCATGGAAGTGCAGCTGGAGTGAGGGCCGAGGGCCAGTGGGGACTGCCAGCGCTCACGACACCCCTCTCGTCCGAAGGGTCTTTGCTGGAGCAGTGCTGAGGGACAGGCTCTACTTAGACCATGCACAAGGTGTATTTATTTTTAATCAACTTCCTTGCTGACAGGTGCACACTTCAGTGAGAAAAGATCATTAAACAGCTTTCTGTACCACGGAAGTCTAACCATGCAAAAGAAAGATTATTCTGTTTTTCCCGGAAGAAAACATAAACTCCGAAAACAAGTCTCAGCACTGAAAGCAAATTATTAATTTAATAGCACTGTAAAACCAGATCACAAAACCACACATGCAAGACATACGATTAGGATGTCTAACTTGGAGCCTCTTTCCCTTGAGAATCAAGACAAAACCGATTTCACTAGAACGGATGGGTTATTTCTGTTACAGCAGCAGTATTTGGACAAGGCAGGCGTTACCATTCTTACAGCTACAAAAGCAGGGCCCTTCAGGCTTGACAGCTCCCCACTACTGTTAAGGCCAGAGGACAAGTTCATAGAAACCTCTATATTGGGCATTACAAGAATTAAAAACCCTCAGATGTGTGATTTTCCCCCTATGCCTATGCAGAAGAATCAAAGCCCAGACAGCGATCATCAGATGCAACCGCATTAAAAAAGACTTCGTGAGGAATTTGTGAAGTAAAATTTTTCATCTTTTTTTTTTTCTTTTTTCTTTTGGCAGTATACAAAGAGCCAAACCAAACCAAACCCCAGCAGACTTATTTTGAGACCTGACTCTAAGATCTTAAAGTAAAATCAATTATTTTTTCCATTCTCTTTTTTTTTCTTCTTTATTTTAATTTTGCAAGCAAAGGCCTGTAACGTTACACGAACAATCCCTTTTCGATGTGACATCACGTGGCTATGTACTTCCCAGACTAATGCTCAGGAGCAGCCACAGCTCAAACACCACCCCGGGGTTTTGTTGGGTTGGTTTGTTTTCAAAAACATTTTATATTCCTCTCCGGTAAGAAAACAACAACAACTTGCCTGGGGTCCTGTGATCAAAACCCCCAAAATTCTGCCAGTGACACAGGGCTCGGAGCCAGGTATTCATCTGATGGCTGTTCCTGTCTCTTCCCTCGTCACTCCCTGCAACTGGAAGGAAAGGAGAACACTACTTGTGTTCCTGATCCCTTCACCACTCCTCCCAAGACCCTGAAGTCTCTCTTGATTGCCCTTGGACTTCTGGTTACAACTTCATCGCTGCCTACCTGGAAAATCAATCCCGGATAATGTACAGGGTACTAACGGATAGGCACACCCTAGGCCATCCCCCCGCCCCCCAATACTTATAGTCACGCGAATTGGTGGGGTGAATTTCTGTTAGGCCATGATGCTGAATTTAAAGCAATCACTTAGACGTAAAATACAACTGTAACAGGCAGAAAATGTTCACCTCACTCTACAATGTTCCAGTAATTTAACCTTTGCAGGACAAGGAAGAGATAAATCACCACTGTTCCACCAAGTGAAAATCCAATGACCTATTTTCTGATGATACAAGGTAAGCACCAGACTGCAGTACTGTAATTCTTAAAGTTATCTTTTCAGGGAAACGGTCAGTATTTCTCCGCCCTCACTGAAGAGGGTATTTCAAGCAAGAGTTCATGCAGACAGCTGCAGTGCACAACCATCTGCATCAACAACTCAGCAGCCTTTTGCCACCTTACCCACTGTTTTCTGTCACCTAAAACTGTTAGCTGTCCCGCCCTTTTCACCAGCAGGGCGGGACTGCAACATTTCCTGACTGCAACAGATCCAAGATGTTCACAAAACGTACCTCCTCAGGGGACACCACATGGGTGACTCTGACAGGAAAGGGATCTCCTGGACCAGGTAGCGGTGGCAACAGGTACGAAGGCAAACCAGGAACGTCTTCTTCGAGTAGCTCCTAGACCAAGAGAGGTTTTGGTCAGGCATCATGTTTAGTAACAAAATGGAAACTAGCTTTGGTATGATTCCTGGCACAAAGGAGTTATCTGAGAATGTAACCAGCATGTCTTTGACGAAAAAGATATTAATCAACATTTCCAACAAAAACTTAAGCTAAAAGATAACAGAAGAGAACTAGTTAATTAACACTTTTAAAATAGAAAGCATCTATCTTTGAAATGGTCCTAACACACTGACTTGCTAACTTGGCTGCTGTTAATTCAAAAGTGCACTGAATATGGCATTCCCTTTAAAGAGAGAAAATATTTAGAAAGAAAAACGAAGATAACAGCAATTTATTGGCACGGATTAACCCGAATGCCGTACCCAAGGCTACTGCAGTTTGCCAGAGCAAGCTATCCCTTACGAGAAAGGCAAAGGATAATTTGACTCCTTAGCCGCCAGCATCATCCCACGTTCAAAACAGATCACAGACTTTGCAGGGTACAGATGCCCATTGTCTGGGCAGCACAGCACGCTCCGGTCTGTCGTCTTCTAGACCCTTATATTGTACAGGTTCAGCTCTACGTGCCGTGCGCTCACTTGGCTCAGGACAAAATCAACCTTGGCACATTCCATTATGCCTTTAAAGTAAGGATGGATAGCACATAGCTCAGCTGGACCATAGCTCCGGGGTACAGCTCCTGTCCTCTCTCGTACTTTAATGTCATACGTAACAAAAGGCACAATTTCTCTGAAATAATTTATTTTTCAAACATCTACTTCTCCCCAAAACAAAAAGTGGAAGCAATCAGATACCGATAACTGCAAAATAAAACAGCTTAAAAAACCCAACAAACCCATCTTGATAAATACCGGTAAAGAAAGGACATCTAACTAGATCACAGACACACACAAAGTGCCAGATTTCTGCCAAACCACCAGGAATATTGTGACGGGCCACCTGACTGCACCTGGCTCTGAAGATTCCTCTGAAATTCCTGCTTGTTCCCAACAGAGCACTGCACATCGCCCAGCCGGGCGCTTTGGTCACCTCTTGTGCGCGTCTTTGAAAGAAAAACCGCCCTCGCAGCTCTGCTGTTGTGTTACCAGCCCTTCCTCGCTGCCAGCAGGGTGCTTACTGCCAGATCTGCCACACCGGGGCGTGGACAGCCCAGTTGCAAACACTGACCCTAAAAAGGTGTCCTGCCAAGACCTCTCAAGGAGCTACCCGTTTCAAACGGCTGTCCCTCTGCCTTTCCGCCTTTCCGCCTGTTCTTGAAACACCTGAAAAGGCCTCACATTCCTTAATGCATCTTTGAAGCCACAGCCAAACCCCTGAATGTTTAATAGATAATTCACACATCACCTAACACTGCACACTTAATAAGGCAACACAGGAGCGCTCTTCAGCACGAGGAATTCAATCCAAAGAAAGCAAAGGGCAGGCTGCAGGGCAGCGTGTCACCTCGTACCTCCTTCACCACATGCAAAGCTTTGGCCATGAGCAGCCTACATGAGCCCAGCCAGTAGGCTGAGGCATTAAAGACGTCTTTAGGGTGAGGAAGATCGAAGTGACAGTCCGGCAAGTCTCAGATTCTGTACTTCCCCGACACGGACAGGGTACCGTAGACTTCCCTCTCCTGTTGACAAAAGGAAAGCAGAAAGGGCTTTCTACCCAGGTGTTTGCAGAACGCCTTTCCACTGGACTTGTTGCGAACATCAGCCACAGAACAGGTCTTCTTGGTGTCACAGATGGCGGGACCCACGACCCACACAGCTGGCCTTCAGCATACGGCCACAGTCACGTGACAGCCCCGTCCTTCATCCAGGCCTGGCCTGATAAATTTCTAACAAGGAACAACAGCTCAGGGGATCGGGCAGGTCTTTCAGTCGTACAGATCACCGGTTCCAGAGGGAATTAACTGCCTGTGTAAAAGTGGGGAACAGGGACAGGAGGAATAAGCCTTCCTGCAAGCCGCAGGGCCCAACCACCTCGCAGTCCCAGTGCTGGGATCTGCAACGCTGCCGGCAGTGCTGCAACACCAACTGCAGCATCTGCTCTCCTACCGTGGAAGCCCACGTGGAATCAGAGGAGAAGGAACCAGCCCTTCGCACGCTGCTGCTTCTGCCTAAAGGGTTCTCCCTCTGCCTGAGGAGACGCTGGTCCCTCCTAGAACGGCTGGTGGCTGAACAGCTCCTGGTGAGGCTGGAAGCGCTCAGACGACTACAAGTCAGTCCCATCACAAACGGCTGTGCGTCAAGTCTGTTCAGCACGGCCTTGGCTGTCATTCAGAAGGCAGGGGCTCACTGAATGAACGTGCCCAGGGTGTCAACAGCAGTTTGAAGCGCAGCTCTCCTCCGACCTGAGCTGACGGACTGTTCCAAAAGCCAGCATTGCCATTTCCAGGGGCAGATTACAAGGGACCAGGCTGGCCAAGGGCTCGCTCAGATCATGAGCTTAAAACCTGCAGACCTCAAGTACCTCCCTACGGAGGGGCTGACAGGCAGCGCGGTTAAATACAAAAACAGGCCGTAGGAGGAACTGGGGACTTATTTTGGCTCAGACGCTTGGAAAGGGTTTGTTGTCAACTGCTGTAGAAAAAGTAATTCTAGAAATGACGGTTAGTTAAACCTCAGCTCAGAACAGAGATTAAAAACTCGTCTGTCAAATGAAGCAAGGTCACAGTCCCCCAGGCCTGAATCTAGGAGCACAAGGCAGCACCTGCACCTACGCGTATGCACGCGAAGACACGTTCACGTGCACACGTTCACCCAGAACGAGACTCGCTGCCGTGAGCTCACCACGCCCACGGTTCTGGGGTGCTCTCCAACACCCTAGTGCTTGCCAGGGAATCTCCTGGCTAATGACTAAGCTGGGATGGTGCTACGGTAACAAAGACCAGCTCCTGAACTCGCCTGTCAGCTCAGCAGAAGCGCATCTCACAGACAGGAACACACTCTGAAGCAAGACACCGGTGTAGCGGGCTCTGCATAAGCAGCTCATTACCACTGTTAACAGCACGACAACACTCCCAGAACAGACCACAGTCCTTACCAGGTTACCTACCCGAAAACACGCATGTGAAGCAAGGAAGTAAAGTTACTATAAAATAATAACATGGGTAATGGCTGTACTTTACATAGTAACGGTATCCTTCAGCCAACGCAGCGTAGCAGCTGGCTTGTGAGGATGGAGGGCTGCTGAGCCTCTCTGCAGCTAAACCCAGAGCTGATCGTGGCTGAACGTTCTCAGAGCTGCAGGCTTCCCCCTTCTGCTGTTCCCGAGGCTCTGCTCCCGGAACCAGCTCGAGCTCTGGATGCCTTGCCCTTTTCTGGTCCACAAATGAACACCTCCAACACTTATTTTCTTACACATTCTTCTGAACCGCTTATTTCTGGATCGGGTCTGCTTAATGCTACATGCCTTGCGGAGAGCATTCCGGGCCTTCCGAACGCTCCTTGCTTACAACCGCCTTACGCAGCTTGGTGGCTGTTTTCCAAATTTCATTTTTGTTCTAAGGGTACAATCCCATTTCAAGACAGTTTGCAGAAAGTCGCGTGTCACGTGCTGACTTTACCAAAACGCAACAAGAGACTGATTCACCATTGGGGTTTCACCGTTACTCAGTTCTAACGCACGCTGAGAGATTCTTCTAACTGCATCACTGCCATGCACGCCACGATTACATCAGCAGTGACAGCAGCGTCCTCTGAAGGGGAAAACGATCCTCTGAAGCAGAGACGAGCAACTGAGCAGTCTTTTTAATGTCAGAGGGACAGCAGCAAGAGACACACCTACACACACAAACAAGCTCACCAGCTTTGTTATGTCCTGACCCTCTTCAGCAACACAGAACTTCTGACGTGCCATGAAGGAAGAAAGCGACGTTCCACCAAAACACAGGCTGACGGACAATTTGCCCCACGGGTTATCTGGTAATTCCTACTTACACAGGACAAAATAAGATTAGAACAGGCACAGTGTGACTGAGGTTTTAGAAACAGCGACCCGGAAGTTCCAACCTGTCAGTCCTACGCGCGCCCCACTCATTCGCCAACAGGACGAAACCCCCAAGGATGGTCGTTAACGTCAGGTAACGACACAAATGGGAACGTGCCCGTCCCTGGAACGGCAGCCCCGACCACTCGGTCCAACACCGAAACACCATCCCACATTCGCTCACTCAGTGATAAACCCTTCTCTTCCACAATATACCATTAGAAATTAAATTATCTGAAATTGCAGGTTTTCAGACAATACAGATTATCTGTTTCCCTGTAGTGTCATACATTAATTTAAGCATGTCCATACTCGATTACGCCCAATTTTAATAACTTAAAATTGAATTGACAAGAATTTATGCTGTTGGTAGGTAGGTTGCTTGTCAGAACGACAACACAGAATACAAACAGCACCATAAAGCATTTTTGACCTCTAAAGGACGCATTTCGGGCCTGAAAATTATAACAAAGGTAAAGTCACAGGAGAAAACTTTAGTTTGGGATTTTGATCTTTCTACGCAACACATTTACTGCTGTACTCCTTCACCTATTATTCCTGATGCAAGTTAAAAGGAAATTAAAGCAAGATAAGAGAAAGTAAGCCTCATTCCACACCCGTGAATACATTAAGCTACCTGAACATGGATTTCAACCTCCTCATGTGTAAGTAGTTCTTGAAGGCAATCCACTGCACCTTGCTGCCAAAAACTGCCGATCTGTTGGGTGAAAGCAAGAAATCGCCACACGTTAAGACGCTGACACTAAGCCCCACACCATCCTCAACACAGGGGCATGAAAATAGGCGACTATCATTGAAAAACTTGGTTGAAAACACCCATCACTGGTTTGAGTTGTCTACAACAGTTTAAACGTTACCTGCTCTTTGGGACACTAAAACTTTCCGTGTGACAAAGCCCACCAGCCAGTTCAGACGCTGAAGTGGCTTAGAAAGAGACGCTGCTTGCCAAGGCTGACCTTTACCCCAGGCATAACAAGGTCTGTGTGCACAATCACCCAAAGCAGAACCCAAAGACACAGAATTACACTCGGAGATAACAGACAACAGGAAACACAGGACACTTTAAAGACTTCTGTGTTTCCCTGCAATATCTGTCTGCGTCCCAACCCGCAGGCCGATAAGCCTGTCTGTCAATCTATCCGTTGAACTGCTCCCAGCAATAAAAAGGTTTTCTTTAAGAACAAGTTCAAAAGTGACCCAGTCGTTTCAGTAATTCACTTTACTAAATGCACCATTCAAATGGGACTAAGGTGTGATGACACCCGAGAACGTTGTTTACATACCAATTACCGACTAACAAAACCCCTAAACCACTCACTCCCATGAGCTGAGCAGCGGTAACAGAGGGTTTCCCTCACAGCTACCTGCAGAATGACAGAAACTTTTGCAGGACTTGAAGACTGACAATTTTCTGGCTATTTTGCATTAAGAAATCCAGGCCCCCCTTCTTCTCGCTGCTACTGCAAAACAAACTACCACTCCTGAGTATCATCCTGCCAACTACCACAGCGTCCCCTCTCACAAAGATTTAATTCCAAGGACAGCTGCTTCTGAAGCACGGTCACTTCATAAAGTAATCCAGCAGCTCCTGCTAAAAGCCTGCCTTGCTGAAACCATCCTCCAGCTGTTCTCCCCATCCTCGCAGGCAAGAAAACACGCCAGCAACTAGCCTCAACCTTGGTGGGACTCAACAGCGTACCAGTTTGAGTAACTACCAGCTAAAACCTCTTCCAAGTCACCGTTGCTCACCGGTACTGTCTTGTGGAGCTCACAGGGTATGCAAAACGCAGGAACACCAGCATACAGCGCGGCTGGATACAGAAGACACGGAATAACCCTCTCCATGTAACCATGGTCTATGTACTGTACCTATAGGAAAAGAAAAGCTTTCCTGAAATAATTCAGTCAAGTTTACTCAGAGAACGCGTTCATTGACAGCATTCACTTCTCTGGGGGAAAAAATAACGGTCTGCTGAGAGCAGGTGATGTGATGAGGTGGAAATGAAGGAAAGGATTAAAAAACCGCTATGGCAGGTCAGAAGTTCACTTTCCAAACTTGTCTTGCAAGAGACCCCACGTGTTGTGCAATAACCCACAGCAGTTTAGAAGTGAAAGACATAAAGAATGCGTGAACCAGGCTGGAGTCAGACTTGCAAATCTACGTTGAAAGAGGGCAAGCAGACTCAAGAGTTTAGGTAGGATTAACTGCTCATTCGAAAAAGGAGCTCTGTACCTGTGCAGCAGAAAGCATTCAAAACACACAGCCAGCCCCGACTCTCTGGGTGGGGGGAAGCTAAACCCAAGTATTTTCAAAGCGTTCCACACATGGTAACAACAACAGCAAAAGAAGAAAAAACCTGCAAGGGATTACTTACAGGGGATCAAGGGGAGCTTTTTACTTAAGAACATTTATCATCACCAGGAAAACTACGGGAAAGATCGTGACAACTGAGATAGGTACGTAGAATTCATCTTTAACAGAAACGTTAACATCCCGACAGTTACCACACTTTTAAGCAGAATGAGCATCTGGAAAGTCAGGTCAGCTGAATGAAAAAAAGGTGTGATCATAAACTGACGGTAGACGACTGGATTATTTGCCTTTTTTTTTTTTTTTTTAACATACACGTGCGCCTGTTCATACGCACATGCCCCCTCCCCCCATATAATCAAACTTACCTGGAGATAGGCACTGCTGAGTCCTACAACTCTACCTCGATACCACATGGCATCTGGTCCTCTTACAACACAAGCTTCTCCCTTTGCCCAGCAGTACGGTTGCAGAAGACCAAGGCACTGGAAGTTACTTTGTATGTCAGTCATCAATTGGTTTAGTGCCGTTTCTGGGGGTGGGGGGAGGAATAAAAAAAATCAATTCAAAACAGTCTATAACATAGTAGTGCAAATGATTTCAGTCACCAAACCCCAGCAGATTCAGGTGAAGACCTGTATAAACAGAAACCACACGTGCTGCTCCAAAGAATATTTTCCAACACTGACACAATCTGTATGTTCGACGTCCAGCATATGCAAACACGCTACTGCTCAAAACAAAAAGCAAACTGCATTTCCAATTGGGAAGCCATTAGTATTTCTGGACTCTCATCTCAGAGAAGGAGGGTCTGTAAATTTTGCAATCGACACCTTGACAGCACTAGTACAAGAGCCTCTCCATGAGCAATGCAACAGATTGCCAGAGACAGCAGCAGGACACCATGAACCACCACCAAACACACGTCCAGACGACCCTCTGGAAACCGGGAAACTGGTTACTGAGCTCACGCGGAAAGGGGAAAGTCGAGCAGTAGCTGAGAACCAGGCTAACTCCCAAGCATCTTTAGGCCTGCACCTTCCTCAACAGTGGCAAAACGTACCAGCAGCTCCGTGTTCCAAAGCCAAGCACTCATGGCTGCACCCCAGACTGCCCAGAGAAGAGGTGAGTAACCCGCCTGTCGAAGCGCTCGGGCCTCCTGGATTTCTGGGGCGGACGGAAGGAGGGGAGAGCCCGTTGGGGTGGGTGTCAGGGCACGGCAACTCCTCCGGGGATCAGGGTTTCCTCTGCCAGGGAGCTGCCGGAGCTCTCCCCACCGCTGCAGCGCAGGGGGTGCACAGGCATGCACCCCTTGCCCCCCCCGCCAAAGGCCTCATCGCCTCCCAACAGCAATCCTCCCCAGCAGGAACCTCCCAGAGCCGGGCTCTGGCACAGGACGCGCACACCAGCACACAGAGCTGCCATGTTCCGGTGCACCCAAGCCAGCAGATTCACAGGCACAAACGTATTTTCTTCTCTGGAACCTTACCGGAGGATTTGGGTATTATATAAATAGTTCCATCGCATCCAACGCAACTCACTACAGCTTGAAAAGTCTTCGCTTCAGGTATAAAGGGGGGTTTATAGATTTCAGCCATTCCTGAACGACGCTGTGACACACGTGTTTTACACGACTGTTCTTCACTCTCTGAAACAGCGATGTGGTCCTCCAGAGCAGCGCTGGTTTTCACACGTGCCGTTTCTGAACCGCAGCCATCCAGTCGTGTGTTCCCTTGCTCTAAATGTACTTTAAGATGTTCCTTGGAGACTGAGCGAGCCACACCAGCTTTATGAGTTCTAGCAGATTCAATCAAAGCATATCAACACATTAACTGGCAAAGAACTTGAAAAGTGCAAAAGAACAAAATAACAGAAGTCAAAACCCAAACACACCAAGATGGCAAATGCTTGTTAAAATACTGCCCAACATCTCATCTACCAACTGAGAGAACTGAAACGTGCACTGGGTACAACTACGAACGTTATAATCCAAGTAGTTCACTGCAGATGGAGTTCAGCTGCCACATGTGCTGTAGAGGACAGTGCAAACTTCTGGTTTACTCATTAGCTTATCACGATGCGAATATGAGAATCAGAAAGAACATAAAAAGGAAAGTATCCAAACCTCCTGTTTTGAAAAGCCAAACCCTTTTTAACAAGCTGCTCTGCAATATCAATCAATTCTCCTGTTTCATCTTTGCAAAGAATTTTCACAGGCAATGCACCAGCCACATCCCTTTCCTGGAGAAAATGAGAGAGATCGACAACATATTACACTGTGCAGCTCCGCTAACTACTGGCGTTTTCCATTGTACTGGTACTGGCCGCCAGTCAGACGTCGTTGAACAGCTGGTGCCCACATCAGAAGACAAAAAACATTTGATCTGAGTCACAGTTCCCATCGTTTTACCACCTGTTCTAAACAGGTCATTAAAAAAAAAAAAACAAATCACAGCACAAACCCTTGCTTAGTCCCTCAGCTCTGTCACTTGCATGAGCTGCCAAACACCAGTTTTCCTCCAGCAGGAGCTTTAAGCCCACTTGTAACCACCTGTGCTCACCAGTGCTGTCACTTCCAGACACACTGTAAAGCCTCGCTGGCAGCTGCCAACGGACACTGAATCCATCAACCCCCACAATAATTCCGTTTTGTTTTACCGGTGCAAGCACTCAGTGACTAACGATGCTCGTACAGCATCGGACTCGTTCTTTCCATTTCCGAGCAAACTTGAAAGCTAATAGAGTGGCTGCTGAGACTGTTCTCAAGAACGTGAGCATCTTGCTCACCTGTCCATAAAAGCTGTTTGCATCCAGTGATCCCAAAGATGTAAATATTATTCTTCAGTAACTAAATGTAGCTCAGACTCTGTTCTTTCCGCCCCGGGGGCCAAACTGCTCTAACGCACCAGGGAATAACGAGAGTAAAGCAGAAAACAGAAAAAGCCCCTTTCTCCCCACAGCAAACACCACCTTTCTCCCCACAGCAAACACCACCTTTCTCCCCACAGCAAACACCACCATCTAAGCAAACTCCATTCAGGACTTTTTGAAGAGTAACAACAGTCAGAAAAAAAGAAATAAAAAATTAAGAGACAACCTGACAGAAAGTTTACAAATCCTGCTGGGTTTGGTTACAAACCTGTAGGATCACTTTGACTCGTGCCCCAGCTAGGTAAGAGGATAAACACTCGCATGCTGTTGCTGTCCACTGCGGGCTTCCACCTGCTGGTCTGACACAGAACAATCACGATCCCTTTAGTACAAGAGAAGTTGGCATCTCCTGAGCTTAACCACAAACCCTGCCCTTTACTCGGCTTTTGAATGTTTTTTGAAACTGCCTGAACTGTCAGGGGGAAAAAAGACAGTTTCCATTACAGTCAACAGGAAAAAGAAATGGTTATTCATCTCTGGATCTACACGACAGGAAGAATTCAAAAATCTAACCCCAAAACTTCAAAATGAGGAGCATCAGGAGGTCCAGAAGGATGACGCCTGTCTGAACAGAACAAAGGAAAATCCATATGTCATCTGCAAATTGGCTTTTTATAGTCATTCAGAGAACAGGTTTTACAAACATGATTATTTTTTCTTCACAGCACAGACGGCACATAAACAAAGGCACGGGACGATACCCCGGTTCTCTGACCTCCTGCATGTTTTCACGAGACCAGATTCATCTCAAACTCTGAGACAAGGAAAAAAGCACTCAGTGCAGTCAGAAAAATCTCTACCATCTGCCCACTATTTTAGAATTCATCCTATAAGTATGCTTTCTTGCTTTCTATAGCCCCGTTTCTGCTTTACTGGTAAGTAGCTCAACCCTTCGGAAAAAAAAAAACCTTTTTATAGAGCAAATCACAGCTGCCATCCCGTTTCTTCTTTATTCAAAAAGCAAAGCCCATCCAAATCCCAAATAATCAGTGCTAACACAGAAAAATACTAAGTTATGGCATTATTAGGTGTCTAAGACTGCTACTCCGTATAAGGAAAGGCTACCTTATATCTGCCAAGGAACATTCTGTTGCCAATGGCCTAATGATCTTCAGATTTTCCTCGAGTCTTCTTAGACAGCTGATATCCACTGTTTTTTCAGCTCCAGAATCATAAAGCATTACCTGTTACAGATAAGAAACACAACAGAACAGAACAAAACCCCCCTCTCACTCTTCGCTGTAAGGAACAGAATTCAAAGCATGCCTGAAGAGGTGAACAAAATTCAAACAAACAGTACCAGGATTCACTGAGTGGCCTTTGTGCTGAAGTACTTCCTCACACAACACCGGTGACCACCGCAGCGGGCCGAGAGGACAAAACACACACAAACATGCTCAAAGGGGGTCCAACAACTTTACAGGGCCTGTGACTTGAGTAAGAAAAGTTCTTCTCCTGTGCTCCAGTTACGCGGGTGCATTTCAGTTTGTAAACCCAGGAATGGCGGAACAGCTCCTCTCCACCCCCCGCTTTTCACTCCGAGGTGGTTAAAGAGCTGCTCGAGGGCTCTTTGCCTCAGAAAGCAGGCGACACAAACCACAAGTAGAGAAGGTCGCACCGCTGCTCCCAACTACCACCACCCACGGGCATCAGCTGATGAGGGTGGAGAGAACCCATGGCAATCCAGCCCTGGATTATCCGCAGGATTAAAAAGCCACTCTGACTTTTGAGGCAAGTGGTTATCTATTCACAAAACGCCTCTTCTGGTGCTCCTCCCTCTTTTCAAATGAGCGCAACAACACGCCTGTTTAAAGCCGCCCTGTGGGAGAAGCTCCCGGGGAAAAGGTTACCCCTGCTCGGCCCAGGGCGTCACCGCCCGTTTAGGGCCCAAGCAACAGCAGGACGGCATGGGCGCTGGGGTGCTGCTCTCCCTTCAGTTGGCTCCCTCGTTTACTTTGGATGAAGCGTGAACTACTGGGACCCTCAGGCTCACGCAGCTGGAATCTAAGCTAAACCATTAGGCTGCAGCTTGGGAATCTGCCATGGTGCAAAGCATCGTGTAAACACCCGCACAGTCAACCTCCTGAGCCCTCCGCCACGGCCGGGCCCCTGCTACAGGCACCTGTGCTTTGATCAGACAGAAAGCTTGTCTGCAGCAACACACAACAGAACCCGACCTCTCGACAAAAGCAGAGGCTGGATGAGACTGTATTAACACAGAAGTAAGCAGCAGAGATTTGACATTATTTCAATCAGCGCACGCTTACAACCTTTAGAAATCAAAGCACGAACCCTCCCCCGGCAAGAGGCTTACCTCTGCACAGCTGTCAGGCACAGTCCTGCTTACTCGACCTCTCTGCCACTGTTTCACCTCACAGCTGTAAACAGCACAGTGCGTGCCATGTTCCCACTTCACGGGCTGGGGCTGGGATTCTCTGTAGGTGGTGGCCATCTTCTCCTGCAAACTAACATTCAAGGAAACCACGTTTCTAGTGGCCCAGTTTTGTCCGGCGAATGAAGGGGTATTTAGACCACCACTGCCCAACTAGCACACAGGACAGTCTCAGTGATCGTTTAACAGACACACAGTATTGTTGTTTTTCTTCATGACATGTTAGAAATACCTGAAGTGGAGCTCCCAAACACATGCCGTACCTAAACACCTGCCAAAGGCAGGCGGATGGATACACCATGTCTAGAAATGGCCTTCAGACTTTCCTAACAGCCTATTAGAAGCACCTGGAAAGAAAGAACTTGACTGAAGCTCTACAATGCAAGATACCGGGATTCATTAGCAAGATTTCTAACACGGGAACGTGGAGGAGAAAAGAAAGAGCAGAAAGATTTAATCTCTTTCTGGACAGTGTGGCATTTATCAGGCCCCAACATTTACTACACTAGAACTGACCAGAAATAGGAGTTCGACATGTGCTTAATTTGGAATCCCAAATATTTAATAAAACACAACATAGTGCCAATCTGCCTTCTGGCCCTAGACTTTCCCCAACAAAGCCAGGGGAGCCCACAGCACCAGAGTTTGCTCTAACTACACTTCACCAGTTTGTCCTAAGAATGCTTTGAGAAAATTCATTTGGATTTCAGTACCTTTTCAGTGTCCTTTCTGATGACAGCCACTGTAGAAAGATTTTACTGGGAGATACAACATGACTAATTCTCGCTTGTAGCTCCTGCTTAGAAAGGGATTTGAAATCTCCTCCGTCCACGGACTCCACGTCTCTAGGATTTAAAGCTTCCGAGGCTTCAGGAATTTCTAGAGGAACATCCCATATTTCATTGGGCTTTACACCAGTACTTTCAGGGCACCTGTAAAGAGCATAAAGTCATTGGAACGGGAAGTTGAAAGCCATTTGAGACAACACAAAAAAGAGCTCAATCAACAGTTCAACATGACGGGAATCACTCAACGCGGAGAAGAGCGAAGAACAAGTAACTTAGAAAAGCAGACAAAAAAAGGCAAAATCATTTCTAAGTGCTGAAACACTTGGGAGAGTACCTTGCTTTTATTCCCCTTCAGAAGGAATCCTTGCACGTTCTGCTGAGAGATGGCAGCACTACACAGTCCAGGCTGCCAGCAGAAAAGCAAGCCTGACACAAACGGACTGCTGAACATTCACGTTTGCGTCTGGCTTAAAAGACATCAAATGACCGACATCAAGCTTCTGGGAGATCAGTGTTGTCTCCGAGTGAAAGCTGCAACATTCTGCTTCTAAGATGTGTAAGTATTCCTTCCAGACGTGAAGATGACGAACGTCAGCCAAACATTTACCTTTCTAGCGGTCCCTGAGCATACAAACGCACCGCAACCGGTGCCAGCATTGTCCTCAGCAGAGTCCCGAGTGAAGTCTGGTCATGCAACACCTTGACGAAAACTTGTTTAAATGGCCTGAACCGGATAGAACAAAGCCCAGCAGCAACCCAGAGGTGGCTGGTAGGTACTTTGAGCCACAGCCCGGCTCAGGACAAGCCTGTGTGAGCTGCGCCAGCTAGAGCCGTAAGAGACTGCAGCTCCAACAAAAACCTGTGAACACAAAAGAACTGGCTTCTGGTAACCACCGCTGACCAAAGGAGACGGCAAGCGTGAGTTTAACTGTGGGCACTGCTGGGCCGCCAGGAAGAAGCTCTGTTCTCGGAGATCTACCACCCGTCTATGCCTTCCTTCACGGGAAGGAAACAAACTGCTCTGGCAGAGAGAAATTCCCTGAAGCTTTGACTCACCCACTGCCCACTGCCCCACAGTTATTTCTGCAAACCTGCCTGGGGCAGGCGTTTGGAAACCAACGGGTAAAACAGCCGCCTTGTAGAACCAGGGAAGAAAGGAACACCAAAGCTCACAAGCAACGCTTGCCGTGTGTCCAACCAGCCTGAACTGGGAAACAGACAGAGGCAACGTGCCACAGAGAGCTCTCCCAAGTGAAGCACACGTTACGAGTCCTCCAACACCCTCTCTAGTAACTCCAGTACAGCAGTATCACTGCACACCCATCAGCAAAAACCATCTGTTTGGAATGAACTTCAGGCTCCAAGGTTGCTCCCCGGAATTCTGCATGGACTACTTCCTATCCCAACGCAAGAGCGAGGTGACTAAGGTTTGCTGGCCAGCAAGCCAGCTTCAGCGGAGCTGTGCTCTCCCGCTTAGAGTCTCTTCTACCAGTTCAGGGCTGGCCTGGGCATCCCCCAACAACAACCTTAAACACGGAAGAGTAATCCTAACGGGAGCCGGTGGCACCTCTCCTTTCCTGAAGGGCAGAAACGCCAGGGAGAGAGAGGAGGGAACAGAACAGAGGGAACAGAGGGAGAAGGAACCAAGGTCAGGAGAGCAGAGGGTATTGGGGGGGCAGAGGCACACTCCTGAAGGGACCGAGGCCTGCGGAGGGCCCACGCTGAAGCACGGGAAGCAAAGAGCACGGAGGAAGGAGCAGCGGGGAGAAACGGCTGGTCCTGGCCCCAGCCCCTGCCCTGCCCATGGCCTCACCGAAGGGACTGAGGGGAGCCGGGGCATCAGGGGAGGAGAAGGGCTTGGAGCAAACTTGCGCTGGGAAAGGGAGAGGGGGCTGCTGTAACTGTTTGGGTACAATGCTTGCACCAGTCTTGAAAGATTTATGCTAATTAGCAATAAACTAAGGTAAATTGAGTCTGTTTTGCCCACAACAGTAGGCGGTAAGCAACCTCCCTGTCTTCTGTCAAGTTGACCCATGAGATTTCTTGCTCCTCTTTCTTCTGTTTTCTCCCCAGTCCAACCAAGGAGGGGGCAGTGAGCGAGTGACCACAAAAATCCACATTAGGCAAGCCACCAACTTTAGACACTTACAGTAAAGTCACACGGCTGCTTGTTTGCAGCTGCCACACAATAAAACACCCCAGTGACAGTGACAAAACAACTCTGCTGTTCAGGTTTCAATAAAGCTCCTTCACTTGACAAAAACCTGACTGAAAAGCGTGACCGGTAAAGAAAAGCCTTCCTAGGACTTAGTCGTATTTCTGAGCTAAGAGACGAAAATCCACTTACTTACTTCCTCCTGAAAAAAGCAAATTCAGAAATTCCCTTTCGGAATCAAAATTTTCTACACAGCAATCTTCTTATTCTCATCCCTATTCAAGAGTTATTCACGAGAGAGTAATGACTGTTTTTCACAAACACAGCCCACGGATTAGCCTTCCAAAAAGCCAACAAACTAAATGCAGCCCTGTCATCTCCTTATCAGCCCCATCTCCCCCAGCAGGCTTCCCAACCCTTCTGTCTGTGGCTATCACAGCTGGTTACCTCAGTACTTCTTCTCCAACAACAGACCTTCCACAGAGACGACTCACCTCAGCTGCAGGTCCAACACACAAAAGGGGTATTTCTTTCCTTACTACAAGGGAAGGGGAACCTTCACGATAACCAGTTTGGGAGGACTGGGCACTTAAGCACACTACAAGTACGATGCAGACATTTCATCTCCACCTTCTCCATCAACTACAATTCCAATACATGACGTTGGTCAAGATTCAGCTGGAGAACTCGATCACGCCAAACTGCAGAGTTACACTCTGTAACTCACATCAGCTGAGGAATGTGACTTGTCATGAATTTATCACAAATGTGGTAAGTTACAGTCACTGGAGGCAACATATTAAAGCCAGAAACTTTACTACACAAATTCAGTATCTCCACATACTTTACGTTACGCACAGAGTACTTACCCAGTTATGTAGGACGCCAGGTCTTCTTTAACTAGCTGGCAGTTAATACTAAAGATTCTTCCAGGAGGAGCAGGGGAGTCCACGAGTTCAACAGACAAGATGTTCGCCTCTAAAATTTCTGTGAATGAATAATATAAACAGAACTACAGCCACCCAATGACAGTATAAAGACTACTGACGGCTTTGGAGGCAAATGGTACTATAAAAGACAGAATTCTGTAAAATGACATTTTGTTTATAAAGCAATTGATTCTGAACATCAACAAAATGCAGAGGCTTAGCTTTGCACGTATCTACAAAATTTAACTTCAAATACACCAATAATTACACCATGTTTTTGTACAAAAAAGCCAACTGCTACATGTCATTTCATTTATGAGATGGGCTCCAAACCACCATCCCCCAGGCGCTGAAAAATAACGAGCTACAGGTTAACAATAAATGGTGTTGAGAAAAATCCTACTAAGGCATAGATGTGTTAGCTGAAATTCTTCTTGCTTGTTTCTTCTTTTTGCGATGCTTTACAGCCGCAGCGATCCCACTCCCAGCTACCAGTAAAGTCAGAAGAGTCAAGGACAGCGAGCACTTCTGGAAACAGGCCCCTCTTAATAAACCAAGACACTTATGTCCCTCAAGGCTGGTGTGGTCCGTAAGAGGAGCCATAACCAGAGCTTTTGTCAGCAGTCATCATCTGTTAGGTCTCCTCCAGCTGGCTCATGGTGAGATACTCTCACTCCAGGCCACCTGTCACAAGTACGAGCACAAGCGCTTCCAACAAACACTATCTAAAACACGAGAGTGCATATTTCAACGTTTGAGTCAATTCAATCATACTGAAACAGAAACTCGATAACTTACCAAAAATTGAACACAGCAGAATTTTACCTTCAGTCATTTCTCCAAATCTTGGCTTGGCTTCTCTGTTCCACTCGTCTGCCCCTTTGCAGGGCTCAATGCCAGCCAGCCTGCACCTGATCGCCTACAGGAGGACTCAAGTTATCGATCTCTCATCACGCACCAAGGCCGTCTCACCACAGCCCCGTCACAGCCTCTGCTTTGCGCTCACGCAGGACAGCGAGACAGCGTGACCTCGGCTTCTGCTGCCACGTCACCGCCATTTGATTGGATCTGAATTAAACACACACACACTATACAGACACCTCCTCACCCCATGGCAGCCTCAGATTTCATTTAAAACTGGATGAAACTGGATGATCCAAAACCAATTAAACGGGTTTTCAATGTGACAAGGAACTGGCTTAACATTTTATTTACTTCTGAACGTTAACAACCCTCGCCTTCCTCTTCCATCCACCCAGATTCTGTTTATTTTGAGTATTTAATCCAGGCGAGCTCTAATTTACCTTTTCTGGAAAGCTCAGAAACTCCTTTTTGACTCTGCGTATGTCTTTAAGAGTTAAGGTGGCAACATTGCCAAAGTCAACATATTTCACCAAAACTGCTTGATGACTTGGCAGCCCTTCAAGAAAAACAGCCCAAGTTATTAAAACAAAAAATGAGTATCTGATACAGGTTAAAGCACCCGAATTTCAGAGCAAACCCCACATTTACACCATACAATCATCAAATATCACAGCTTCAAGTGTCCTACAACCCAGTTCCAAAACTCTGTTCTTTGAGAGTCAGCTCTGTCACGTTCCTGCAACGACAGAGTTCGCAGTTTGGTCCCCTTCCATCTAACCACTTCATGAGCCCCTGGCACATCAAGTATGTGCCCAGGAGACACGCGAGCACACAGGCACGCGGCGCTGCCCACACAGGCAGCACAGGAGCCAGCACAAGAACGGCCAGTCCCCTTCGGAATTGCCATGGGGAATAAGCGACCCACGCGAGCTAGGCTCAGAGGTTGGCTTAACAGACAAACCTGTAGTGCAAACTGTAGCAGTAAGAGAAAAATTATTTAAAATAATTAGATCATAGAATTTCAATAATATATAGAAAATGAAGTATACCGCTTCTCTCGATTTAAAGAAAAGTAAAAATGCATAACCCACTCCAGTAACAGCAAAACGTCATAACATGCATTAGTACTACTGACTCTATGAACCTCCCGCCAGTCTAAGAACGCCCAGTGAAAACAACAGCTTTGTTACTGCTCACAGCCCGTGATCTAGAGACACATCTGACTTCCCAACCCAGCGTTAGAGCGAAAGAACCAAGACTTCACCTAGAATCTGCGCTCTGTACCAATTCCCATCTTCCCACTTTGCCACGCAGGCTTGGCCTTCAACTGGGCAGAGCATCTCCACGTTTGTCCCATGCTCATGTCTATACACCTCCTGAATTTTCTTTGCAGGAGACAGAGAATCCAGGCTGTCTGTCTAAAATGAGAAAAACAAATCTCACACACACCCCCCCACACCCCCCCACACCCCCCGCACCCCTGCCCCGTGGTACTGTTGCTCTCTTAAGGGCCATTTTCTCTAGGAATGCACTTCCTAGGCCTCCCCCAACATGACACAGCGGTTAGGAACACCTCACGTGAATCAAAGAGCCTGACAATTGTTGGATATTGCCCTGTCCAATCTCTGCTTGAAACAGTAAACCACTGCATGCCCGCATAGGAACTAACCATCTAACAAAACTGACCAAAATGTGTTAACCTTCCAGAATTCTAAGAATTCCTGGAATCAAGCTAGGATTGTAAGAATTAATCTCACCTACTAATTCCAGGAATCCTAAAACCGGTTACAAGCGACGGACAGTAGCTTATTTAAGGTGGACGACAAGTAGCCAAACGTTAAAAGGTTTGTTCAGAGTTTTATTTAAACAGACCTTATTTCTAAACTTACCCACTGCAGATAGAAATCACTCAGACTATTAATGTGAGAAACTACGACTGAGACTTCTCTCTCCTGTGGAATCCTAGGTGGGCTATACTGCAGGATGGTACTTCCTAACTGACGGGGAAGCTGTGCTCTAAACCTGAGGTAAATAAAATACAACTTGGAATAAATTCTCTCAAAATTAACTGAGAAGGAACCCTTTTCTATTCAAACGTCAAGCTGCCCGTTAAAAAAGTGCAAAATGGTCTTATCAAAATAACTCGATTCGTGTTTGTATGAATAGCTTGACCTTCCCTTCCTGCAGCTGATTATTCTCTCTCATGCTTGTCCCATCACAAACAGAGCACACGAACGACACATGGCAGCTGGCTCCTCAAGACATTTTGTTATTTGGGATGCCCTAGCGCACATTTAAATTGTTAAAAGAAAGACAGTAAAAGGCTAGAATCCACTACCTTGCCAGAACCTTTGCCTTTTCCTCACTTAGGAGGAAAGGCAATTACCCGAGGAACACAGAGGCTGTAAAAAATGACCTCCTGCTGCTCTCATACGTCACACTTAGATGACGTGACTGCTGAAACAATAAACATCTCTATTACTTGTACTATGAATGTGTAGATGCGGTGCTTAGGGACATGGCTCAGCAGCAAACTTGGCAGTGTTACTTTTACGGTTGGACCCGATGATTTTAAAGGTCTTTTCCAACCTCACCGATCCTAGGGAACAATCACAGGATCGTATCGTTAAACACCAGCCACAGCTGAAAAGCACAGCACAGAAAAATCTCTTCAGCGACACGGGGAAACAGTTGGGTGAAGCACAAGTAAAACCGAGATGTCAGAACTGAAACACTAACTGGATGACCTGGAATGCCAACTGCAATACCAGTATCTGCAGCTTTGCTTTGTTTCATCACACTCTTAGACACCCACTAGCACACGCAGATTTTTTTTTTTCATTTTAAAATTTAATTTCCAATAAATATTTAACCATTAGAAGAACAGGTAAGTTACTGTACCTAGCCTCTTCATTAAAAAACAACAATACTTACTGCCCTGTTGTTCCCCATCCAATCATGCCCAAGTTTTTAAAAACAGATGTCACCTCATTGGTGTTCAGGAAGAACCTCGAGAGAAGAGAAGAAACGTTACAGAAGGTGATGTGAACACCTCATCACTCTGACAGTTTGCCATAGACCGTATTTTTCACCACAATATTCATCGAGGGACAAAGTAAGAGATTAATCACCTACTCCAGTTCCATTCCTCCCCTCCTATTAAGAACCGATTTGGTTGCTCATCTACCTTCACATTCAGACTTAAAAACTCTCTTGCCTTTTGCTTTCTCTCTCTCTCACGCGCAGAGTACTCCAAAATTCACTCGCTGAGTTTTCACCCCTACACCCAGTTCAATTCAACAGATCATTCTGCACGGAGAAAAGGAATTCCCCAACAGTCCTGAAGAACACCACCATAACTGAAGTCCAAAATCTACCTTCTCTTTGTTCTGCTTATCGCTACGCTCACGAACAGCCGCTTCTTTCACCGATGAAAGCCAGCAAAACCCTTTAAGTGCCTTCACAGTCAGACTGACAGAACTGCAAATGTAACTCCACTGAATCAAACCCTCGGCTCCGCTGTCCGGTTACAACAAGCAATTGGTGAAAACTGGAGCGTAAGCAGTACGGAACAGCCCACCTTCTCTTCTCCCCTCACCCCTTCAGGAACGCACCCACCCTTCGCTCTGCAGCACTTCATGTCTACAGAATGGGCCTCAACTCCTGCGCACCTCCTAGTTGTGACTTCTTTCACCTTTGCTGTTATTCGGGAGTGGCACCAGCATGTGAGGCCTCTACCAGATCTCCTTTTTTCCCCCCCTGTTCGAGTTCTTCAAAGGTCTTCCAATGCAAACGAGCTTGATTTTGTCATGTTTTAGCTTTCTTCTAGGTTGGGAGAGGTTGCCATTGTGCATTTCAATAGGCTTCTCCGACATTCTCATTCACCACTGACATCTTCAAAACAGCCCCTACCTACTAAGTCACCAAGTTCACTAGAAGATGATTATGAAGACTCCTTTATCCATATTCTAACGACTCAACTGACACAGCACAGGGGGAGTGGTAACCTTCTCAAGCACTGGAGCAGGCTGCCCAGGGAGGTGGCTGAGTCACCAGCCCTGGAGGCATTTGGCTGAGAGAACTGGGGTTGCTCAGCCTGGAGAGGAGAAGAGGCCGGGGAGTCCTTGCAGCCACCTTCCAGTGCTGAAAGGGGCTTATCCGGAAGATGGGGACAGACTTTTTAGCGGGGCCTGTCGCAATAGGACAAGGGGTAACGGTTTTAAACTATAAGAAGGCAGATTCAGACTAGATATGGGGAAGAAATTTTTTACCGTGAGGGTGGTGAAACACTGGCACCGGCTGCCCAGAGAGGTGGCAGAAGCCCCATCCTTGGAGACATCCAAGGTCAGGCTGGATGCGGCTCTGAGCAACCTGATGCAGCTAAAGATGTCCCTGCTCACTGCAGGGGGGCTGGTCTAGATGGCCTCCAATGGTCCCTTCCAACCCAAACCACTGTAGGATTCCACTGATTTTTCAGCTGAAAAGCACCCAGAGTGGAGACTAACACGAGGGGGCTCCATCTGATGCCTTCGAGTTCAGCTGATGACAAAACCAGGACACAGTGCAGCTCTTTCACCTGCAGCCGCTTCGCGTTTTATCGGCAGAAGGTCCTGGGCAGACCCTCGCCTGCCCACGTCCACCTCCAGGAAGCAGCTCAAAAAGGCCTGAAACTCAGCACACAGTTGCTCGGGGTTCTGCAGCTCTGGTGTCCTGTTGGTCACTATCAGATCCATCACCTAGAGAGACAAGAAACACGAGACTCCACCTGTTTCTTTCTTACCCAGAGCTGCTCATAGGGAGCCTGTTTTTTAAGGTCCAGTCTCCAGGGCCAGTTTCTTCCCTGGCAAAGGGTTAGAGATGATTTTTCTATACCTACAAAACAAACCCCGATGCAGCCACAGCTACTCCAAGATCAACGTGATCTTGCCTTGACAGCTGATTGCAGTGGCTGACCTCATTAGTAGGAACTACATCAGCAAAAGCACAGTTTGCTTCTCCATGCATCGACACCAGCTTTCCTGGCTATTTTAAAGAGTGAATTCGGGCCAGCTGTATTATTTCAAAGGATGATTGCATAAAATGCATCCCTGCAGTGCTCACTGCTCCCTAAAGTACAGCTTCCTTAAAACAAACCTAGTCCAGATTTTTGCTTTATTCTAGATAGAAATGGTAAATGGATGAAATAAAAACTAGATCCATCAGCTTATTCCTTGGATAAACAGAAGCATTTGGAACCTCATTTCCAACACAGACATGTAAGCTGTATGCACAATTTTATTAGGAAGAAAAAACACTATTGGGCAGACAGGAGCCACCTGCAACTATGTCAGCAGTCTCCAAATTCCAGATCAGCAAGTCTTCCTGACAGACCTCAGGCCAAGGAATTAGAACAGAATTTTGCAAAACATGGGGCGAGCATTATCCGGGGCAGTTCACTTGGAACCAAGGTCTCACATGCTGAGAAGCTGGACAGATGAGTTCATTCTGCTTTTGTAAGACGTTCTTTAGAAACGCAAGACAAACGTTTTGAACTGTTTGCACCTAAACTTGCAGAATATGTCCCAAATATACAGCAATAATAATGGAAATAGGCCTAGGAGTCTTCCATACAAATGTCCGCCATGACAAGAACAGCTCTGCGCTACTGGCATTTAAAGAGACGGTGGCCAAAGGGACTTTGCTCTTATCCTCTTAAACACAGAGGAAAAATTCCAGGCCTAAAAAGGCAAATGAACTATCCTAGAGTAAAAACAATAAAAGGAAGTTTCTCTACTTTTCCCACAACAGAAGTGTCACAAAATCAGTCCTGTCCCGTCCCTCTGCAGCTGCCCTCAGGCACCGGGCACAGCGGTGAGCCGGAGGGCCTGTCCTCACTGCGGTTAAATGGTGCTGCCCCAGGGACGTCCCTTCTCCTGCGGTAAAGGAACACAGCACCCATGGCAGCCTTGGGAATTTTATTCCGGCTCCATTCACCTGGCTGTGAAACAGGAGTGCCAGGACAAAGGGAGCTCTTTCAGCTGCTCCTTTCTTCACAGAACTCCAATCAGCAGAGTCATCTGTAGCTGGGTACTGCACCTTTTAAACAGTTCTACGACCACAGAAAAAGATCTAGGGGAAGCTGAAGCACCTTCTTGCCGTGTCTCTTTTGCTTTCCTGTGATCCAGCTGGCAGAGAAAAGCAAGGACAGTACAAAGGAAAGAAGTGTTTGCAGTAGCTGCAAAGGGGCAATAAGCTCATGGATTTCTTTAACGTACCAAGAAAGAAGAATGGATTTGGCATACAGCTGCAGTCTGTGAAAATGAGACCCTAAAGTTATCCAGGGCACCCAGATACATGACGGAACAACATATGGATGATTTAGAAGCCTGAAACTGTAGAAGATTCACAGCATTTGGAAAATATGTTATAGGTTTGAAGAAAATTGATGCAGTGTGGTTAATAAAGGAAAAAGCAAACAGAAATGCCTGGGATTTGGTTTGTTGGGTTTTCTTAAAACTGAAACTGGGGAGGTCCGACCGGCATTTCAAAGGATATTTATCGCACCAGTATTTGTCCCTCAGGCCCCAGGCATACGCCTGGTGGAAGGAAATCACAGTGAGAGAAAACAAACACCGTCACAGAAATATCCAGGCCACTCTTGGCTGGAAAATGGTTCATTCCTGTGAGTTCTGCATCGGCTGGGAAGAACTTGAGCAACAGGGGATGCGTTTGCTCTGCACATGGAAAACAACAAACGCATCGACATTAAGCCTGGTTTTAACTCTACGATTAATGATCCTTTAATGCCCTTATAGTATATTTCGGTATTTCAATCCATGTCAGTAATGGAAGCTGCTGCGTGCCTTGCACTATTGAAACACACAAAGTTTGAAAGAGCATCCTTTGGTTTCCAGGCTTCGCAGAACTCCCTGGATGGGGTCTAAATGTGACTATTAAACCCAACACCTACTGTGTGCCATCAGCTAAAACCTGACCTGCAAACACAGGCCTTGCTTATCAGCTCTCCTGTCTGGATGCAGCTGAGAGCTCTCACTGCACTCTGTGATTCCACACACAACAGCAGAGGGATCCTGTCCCTGCTGGGGATGATTCACCTTCATAAAAACAGCTGGGAACTGGGGAACTTCAGGCGGTCCATCACAAGCTGTTCACTGTTCCCAGCTCAGGGGCAACAGCCTCTGCCCAAGAGCCCAGGAAGTGAACACAGACGGGACCAACTCCAGGTGCCTGATTTTAACCTCCTGCAGGTTGACTCAGACACCTGAAGATGCCTTGAAGCTCCAAGTGCTCAAGCTGATCTCAACTCCCACAGCAGACGAGGCATGTATGAAGAAAAAGAGCATCTCAAATAATCTGGGCAAGGGCAGGAATCGCTGAATGTGAATTTGATCAGAGATAAGAAATCCAGTTCCCTTCCTCACAGTCGACCTGAAGCTTCTCGAGGAGCCCTAATTAACAGTTGAGGTTAATGAAGCTTGGAATTTTCAGCCTCCAAACCAGGGACACAGGCCTACTGCCACCCTGCCAGCTGTGCTGCACTCAGCTGACTCAGCATCAGGCTGAACCCAAACCTGTTTGCTTCTTCTCCCCCCTCACGAGGTGGCACAGCGCACGCTGCTCCTTCTGTGTGCACTGGAACGAAAAACCTTGGGGCACCTACCAAACCAAAAGAAGTCTTCCAAGAAAACTCAGGAGCCTTTGTTCAGAGTGGAGGATTGACACTGGTGTAGCTGTTGTATTCCTTTCTTAAGTAGCCTGCCAGGAGGTATGTCCTGATCCTTCTGCTGTTTCTTCTCTCAGCCTGCAGCACACACTCTGGGTGCTGTAGAGTAGGGAGAGTGCAGTCTTACTGCTGTGAGAAAAGCTACGCATCATGCTCTATTTTAATTCCAGCCTTAACAAAAATTCTGTGTCTATACACATGGGTCACAATTAATTTCCTCATAAATTCCTGCATCCCTATCAGGAATTAACTGTGCAGCATCTAAGTTTGTTCCAGCTACCAGTCATGAGGTTTTATCTTTATATACATTCCTCCACTATTACACACCCATTTGGGATAAGAGCTGGTCATTTCATGTTAAGAAATGAGGATGAAGCTGAAAACTTCAAATCATTAAAAATACATTCATTTACTACAAGTTTCTGTGCTAAAACACATTTTCAGGAAGTTATTTGCTAATGAATAATTATGGCATTTCTATAAGCAGTGACACCTCCTGAAAGGCTCAGGTGAGCCATCGGCACTGACCCGTTTGAAAAGACTTCTCTGCCTGCAGTACAGCTGGAATGCTTTTCAGAAAAACTCCCCAACTGGAGAAACTTGCCGCTGAAAAATCGCTGTCACTCAGAGATACAGCTCAAAGAGAGTTCAAAAAACATACGAGGTATTTCAAGCCCCGTTGAAGGCAGAAATGGCATGTTTCTGAACTGGATACAAGTCACTGCTCTTTGGAGGTTCTCCCCTTGACGTCACCAAAGCTACAGTAGATGCTGCTGCGCTCCCTGACAGCTTTAGAAGTGGCCCATGGGGGAACTAGTTCCAGCTGATGCGGCTCGGGTTTTGTCTCATGGGGGACTAAACACGGGATAGATTTGAAAGACACTGGTATCTGATTTTATGTGCACCTTACCCTGAGAGGATCTTCACTAAAGTAAGGAGGTTCTCCATCCACCATCTCTATAGCCATGACCCCAGGCGACCAGATGTCCACCTTGGGGCCATAGGCTTCTTTTCTCATCACTTCTGGTGCCATCCAGTATGGAGTCCTGAGCATTGTGCTCCGACTCTGCTCAGGGATGATCCGAGCACAGAAGCCAAAATCAGCTGAGGAGAAAAACAAGTGGTGTTAAAGGCAGCTTGAATTAGGAAGGCGAGCAAAAGAAATTCCCACTCTATACCTGAGAAGACGGTGTGGAATCTATCTGGAAAAGCTGCCATGCTCTGTTTGCTCAGTGCTGTAGCCACGGAAATACTGATTTGGCCACTTAATAACACCCCTCAAGTTTTCTGCAGTGGCTTTTATTGACTTGAACCGTTAGACTGTAACTGCCTCCCTCTGGAAGGGCCACACACAAACCAAAGCCACTCTTGACACCTTTTTCCTTTCTATGCCTCTCTGCATGTTGGAACTGTCCTCGGAGCTGGCAGCAGTGGTCAGCGCACTGCCACAGGCATCCCTTTTGGGGAACTGGCCATCAGTCAAAAGCAGCCCCGTGCCACAGCCTGGGAAGGCTGTGCCTGACCAGGAATACCCACCCAATTTGACAGACCTGTCCATGCCAAGTAGAATGCTGTTGCTTTTGATGTCCCTGTGAATCACTTGCTTTAAATGAAGGAAATCCAGGGCTTGCAGGCACTGATACGTAAAAAACAAACATGAGGGTAAAAATTAATGACCTGATTTCACCACACAAGAAAGGTAATGCCTCTAAAAGATTTAATTTCTAGATTAATTGTGAGTAACGCCCAAATATTGCGCTGTCCAGAGGAATAGCTTGGTGCTTCAACTTACTATTAAAGTAATAACTTTCCAAATAAAGGCTTATCAGGTTTGGAAAGAGAAATGTCCATTACTGTCACAGACTAGCCCCTGAAAGCACAGGCAGAATGGCTGCTGCCCAATCAGTGTCCTATCTCCATCCGTATGACAAACTATGTTTTGCCAAAAATGAGAAAGTCCCCTCCTTCGGTTTGAAGTGGATCACTGTTGGGTGGGAGGTTGCAGGACAAAGATTTTATTGTCAGGCTCTATAGCAGGTTTGGAAATAGCACCTTAGTCATTTTTCAGAAGCAAATGCCATTTTGGGTCGAATGCTATCCTTTTAAGCTGAGACTCTGACAAATGAGTCTCTATTTTTCTTTGCTGTTCTTTTAAAAATCTGCCACCAGCATGTTTGCTTTTACAGGCAAGGAATGCAGTACAGACATGCTCCAGGCACGTGTTTAAAGAGGTAGAGCTGAGAAGAGTAAAAAAAGAAAAAAAAAAAAAGAAAAGATAACACAGTAACAGTGTTTCAGAGTGTAATGACAGAGGACAGTAAGTGCAGCGATACTGGCAGGCAGTTCACTTAAGGTGCCCTTTCTTCTCCATATCATAAAGCAAGGCAGAAACAAAGCTCTCAAGATGAAATCCCTCCTGTTCTTGCCACCTGTTCACCAGTACCATCCTGTCCAAGGAAGAGGAAGCACACGCGGGATCCCTCACCTCCCTGCAGACAGCTGCCATCTGCTCTTCATCCATACAAAACTGGGTAACAACATCTCTTAAACAGCCACCAGCCATGTATTCCATCACCACCCGGAGCTCATCACCGACCAGGTGGCTGAAAGAAGAAAACAAGGGCACTGAGATGAACAGGCACAGCTAAATTACCTCATGGAAAAGACTGCTGGTGGCTTTTGTTTCCAGGTCATTTTCAAACGAAGACAGAATAAAATGACTAGACGTTCCTTCTAGGCTATACAGGACTTAGAATCTGTGCAGCCTAAATGAGAAAGGCATGCGAGTGAAAAATTACATGTCTTAGATGGCAAGCAAGTGAAAAATGCAGTTTACCAACAGCAAAGATAAATCTGGAACCAGGACATAGCACATCATCTGGTTCATCATCTTAACGCAAAGATTCCAGGATTAACTCCAGAAACAAGGCAACACAACTTTCATAGACATCCATGGTAGGAGGGTGTGTACCACTGAGGACAGAAATTGGTCCACAGTTTGGAAAACCTTACATAAAAAACACACAGAGAGAGGAAAAAAAAATTTAAAACTGGCAAATGATGTGTTTCTGGAAACAAGAACCTAGTCTTCCTGGCATCCACAGTAATGGAAAATAGTGGGAACAGCCCAACGGAAATAATTTCTATGAGGACTTATCAGCACTTATCATAAGACAGAGAAAATATGATCAATTTAAAAAAAAAAAGGAACAAAAAAAACCCAACAACAAAAACAACAACAAAACAACACAGAGGTAGTGAACTCATGGGCTGTTGTTTTAGTAAGACATGGCTGATGCACATTTTTAAAAACAGTCTTCAAACTATATATGCCAGAAAAGATTAACGCAGACAAAACACAATCTTCTCCCAGAAATTGTATATGAGTAGATAAATAATGAAGAGGTCAATCTTCTGCCAGAGACCAGAAGTTTTTTAATCTTTGGCTTGCAGTACGTAAATGAACATTCATGTGATAGTACCAGAACTACTTACCTGTCTAAACAGTTAACAATATTTGGATTCCTATTTTCCCTCATCACCAGGCTTTCGTTAAGAGCTCGTTCCTTTTTGTGCTGTTGTTGGAGATTCATTTGTTTTATGGCCACCTGAAATGACATTAAAAACCATTCATTTGAGCAGTCTGTGGTACGAGATCAGAATGAACACGAAGGGAGTGGGTTTGGAATGACATAGCAGAGCTCTGCCAAGCTGTCTTGTTATTAGACGTAAGAGGTCAGTAACTCACACTACAACGCCCTATTTCTTTGCTAGCTTGGGTGCTGCTTGCAGGACACATGGCCAAATACATTTTGCCTTGTAAATCTGTCAAAATGGTCTACCATTTTTAGGTCTATCTAGGTTCTTTTCAAATGGCCTTAGTGTATCACGGTATTAATATTCATGCACGCTTTCAAGCAGGAAGTGATTTTATTGCTGTGAAAACATAAAACCAGCTGGTAATGCTTTAGCAATCGTGATTTTTGATCATTATTTCAGCAATTGCTGGTGTTCTTGACTGCATAACTGAAACAAAACACAAATGCACGTTACGTGGCAAATGCTGTACTAAAAAGATTACTAAGGTTACACAAAAAGTACGACCCTAGCACTTCCTAATGCCTTGAATTTTTATTTTGCAACTCTGAATGCCATTCTTTAGCACAGTTTAGATTTGCAATTATTTTCTGGGTTAAAAAACAATAATCCATTCATCAGTATTTTATGGATACACCCAGGGTCATAAGCAGAGCTTAGGGCTTTTAGATCCCTTGCAGACCTCTGTCTCAGAGCAGCTGTAAAGTGCAGCACTGCAGGTGGATGAGACACTACCCGTGAGATTCAGATGTATCTGCTGACAGCCAGGAATGATAAATCAGAAAGCTGAAGCTGTAGCCCCAAAGAGCAAAGGGATTCTCTAAGACACCACCTTGTCTAATTATCACTAATATGACCACTTTTGCTCTGAACCGCTGTAGCCAGCCTGCCTCTGCCTCAGCCTGGCTCCTGCGCCCAGTGCCACCTTCCCCCAGGCAGCCATGGGCCCTGCTCGAGCTTTTCGTCCTGGCCTCCTCGTGAGCCCGCTTCTGCCAGCCCCGTCCCTCTGGGCTCAGCCCTGCTTCCCTCCCTGCCTTCCAGCTCAGCTCCGGCCAAGGGCTCCTACAAACCCACCCCAGAAGAGCCCCCCTACCCGACACGCGCCCGCTGGGGAGACGACGCCCCGGGGCTATTTCAAGTCTGCCTCTTGCTCCCCCGTAGTCTGGCCAGCCTCCCCCTCTGCCCAGTCCTGCTCTTGACATGGCCCAAAAGAGAGCACCCCTCCGCTCTCGGGCCTGGTTTTCCAGCCAGATTTTCAGGCAGTGTTTGCCCATATTCAAAAACGTTAAGATGCCGCTTTAAAGGGGCCACTACAGGGACTGTCAGTGTTAACTCTCCTTCAAGAGCTGCTTCTCAACCCCCCGGCCCCCACTTCACTGCAACCACTCCACGGGCTGTAACAGGCTGTCACCGACACTGGACCTAAACACGGCTGTATTCTTTTGGAGAGAGCTTTGGTCTTGAGATACGTCTTCTCATCTGTCAGGTGTGTGTCAACCAGCTTCAGGATGACTAAAGCACAAAACTGAGTCCTAAACACAATCTCTCCTTCATTAGGTCTTGCATCACACTTTGGAGATGAAACACCTGATGGAAAAAATGCTAAACAGTATTACTGCCTGAAGCTGTGGTTAAGGTAAATTGGGACTGAATGACGGCAGCCTTCAGAAGCGAGTGGATGCATCAATATATTCAGTAACTAAGACAGAGCTAGTGTGGCCTTCTCTGAAAGGAGAAAGTGCCCTCCTTGCGTTCTTGCTGGTTGTTAATAAGGACAAAGTGTGTCCAAAATTAAGTGACGTAACGAAGCTATTTATTCCTCACAGCAACAGGGGAATCTGTGACCACCCCTGGGGTTCTCCCGAGGCCTCTCACTGTGACAGATCTTCAGATTTTACGATCTGTATTACTAACCAATCTATGGCCAGGTCCACAGGCAGTTTTACATGCTGTAAATGTACAGAGTTAAATTGTATATCGAGACCAACATTCTCTGTAAGAGCACAACTTCATGCACAGTGGGGAACAGAGATGTAACAATTTCTAAACCAACACATTCACATTGGCAGTAAAAACTATAGTTTTTAGCAGGCCCAAAGGCTTGCTGCGATTTCTTTACAGATTTCTCTCCATTCAAATGCCCAGTCAGGGATGATGTAACATGGTAGCAGCCGGGGACCAACAGCACTGTGGAGAGCACCAACCTGTCCTCAAGACACAGTAAGTAAAAAAACAGTTCTCTTACGATGGGCCTTGGAAGCGATGGGTGAAGCATCAGCCCAAGCACAGAAAGCACCAAGGCTCTTCCTGATGCCAGGGGGACCAGGACCTCCCCCCAGGAATTCGCAGGCACCTTTTCAGGCATTAATCAACCCCTCGGTGCAATGGCTGCTGGAAAGCGGATAGCCACAGGAAGCGTTCAGTTCCTGAGGCACAGAACCACGGTGCCCTTAAAGAGCTGTCCCTGAAAAGCTGAAGACAGCAGACGAGGTACGTTGCAGGCTGACGCCAGCCTGTGCTTCAGAGGAACAGCCTTTGCAGTAAAGATCTCCTGGCGATCCGAAAGCCCATCCGCTGTTCGCACCTGGGGGGAAAGCGCTGAACCCCTGCCAAATCTGCTGGGGCTGTTGACACCTACCTCTTGTCCCGTGCTGATGTCGAGTGCGGTATAGACAGTTCCAGACGCCCCAGAAACAAAAGAGCAGCAGAGACATGAGAAGTGGTTTAGACCCTGGAAGTGAAAGCCCTGACAGGAGCTCTCTGCTGCCTGTACTGTTTCCAAAACACCTTGGTTCCTCCACTCCTTCAGCCAGCAGTGCACAGCGCAGCAGCCCACCAGCCCCCTGCCATGCAGGCTATCCAAGAGAAAACTTAGGTCCAACAGGAAGAAAAAGGGCTGATGCAAATCTCCAGAGTTCATACTAAATTCTTTTAGTCCACAACTGAAAGGCGGGGTGCATATACAGACTGGAAAATAATAGATTTCATTCTTTTCCCTTTTTCTCCAGTTTTGCGCTGTTGGGTTTTATTTTTTCCCTTTTTTTTTTCCTGTGGTGTGTTTGTGTGGGTTTTTTCCGGAGAATGTAACACGCACACAGTCTAGCTGTGCCTTCTCAGATCTCTTCTTTGGATCTATCTGCAAAACTCAGGCAACACCACGCAGTCATTCTGAGAGCCCTGAACACACGTGCCAGCCATCTGAGGAAAGGACAGTGCATCGACACTGTGTTTATTACTGAATTGTTGGTTTTCACTACCTCTGCCAGAAAAGAGAGCTGAATATCTAATCTCTGGTTGCAGTTTCTAAACTATGCCGTTATAATCCTGATCACTGAGTATTTTTTGAAAGCAAAATATTGGAAAGAAATGTTCTTGAGAAGTGTTATTTATCTGACAGCTATCAGGTTCTAAGCTGCTCTTTCAGGCAATAAAGATTTTTCTCCTTTCTTTAGCGTGGCCGTATTATTTTGAGACACACAAAAATGATTTCCCCTAAGAAAACAAGCAAACGAGTGCCAGAAACTTGAGGGACAGTAGATCTTCCAGGTCCTGCCCCTCGCTGCAGACAAGACGTTGCCAGCATCAAGTGCTCTTTGACGACGCCTTCTGACCACAGGCACCAATTCTGATCAGTACTGAGAGACAGCAGAATCTAAGCCCAGGGTCTGAACACGTTTGGAGCTTGCCCGACTTCACGCTTGATATCACACCAGCAAAATACCTGGCGCGTGCTTTTGTGTAAGCAGCTGTGACTGGACTTACCCTTGCCCGACTTGTTCAAATCGAGTGTATTTCTGCTTAGGATCCGCCACGCTCACAGTGCTCCCTGAAAGAAACAACATTAAAAATGGAGACACCCCCTTCCAGCAGATCAGAAATGCCGCCCCACTGTCTGGGGTTGGGAGCCGTTTGTAGGCAGCTGGGTGACAACAACGATACAGGCAGCTCCGCAGCACAGAGAGTCTCCACGAAGACTGATTTTTACAGTCCTCTGGAGAGTCACCCGGACAGGAAACCAAGAACTTGGAGAAACATTCACAGGAGCCGCAGATCAGAAAAGAACAAGTACCAGTGCAAGTGCTTGTTGTCTCGAAACACTAAGGACAGCTGGAACAACAGAGCCTTCATCTTCTTAGCAAGAAATAGTCTGTGCGATTCCCCAGAAGGTTTAAGACTTCTGGAGGTTAACTGCCCCTTGGGTTCTGGAATCCATTCTGATGAACAGGTGCCACTTGCAGACAGGAAGAATATTGCACAGTGTTCCCAGGAGGGGATCTTCTCAGCGTTTCAGCGGCTTGCCAAAAGAATGCCGTTATGTTTTTAGAGAACAGCGTCTCCTGTCACAAACAAGAGAGAAAAAGCATCTCAGGCAAGAAGCCAGAGAGATTGGGAACATCAAGGAGGAATGCAGATTGGGACAAAGAGGCAGTGAATGAAAAACCAGCCATGCGCTGCAGGACAGAGACAGAGGAAGGAAAAAAGAGGGGCAGGGAGCAGGACAGAGGGAGAGCAAGGAAAACCAAAGGGGCAGGTAGAATAGCAGAACAAGAGAGGGGCTTGGAAAGCAGAGAGGGACGAAGAGGGAGCAGGGGACAAGAACAGACAGAAGAAGAAAGGTACAGGGAAGCAAAAGAGTGACGCCAGTGATGGAAGGTGGGAGGGCACAGGCACAGGGAGGCACCCGGAGCACAAGAGGGGTGACACGGCCCCAAGTGTGGACGGAGGGTCGCAATCACAACAAATTTATCTACACACTTGCAGATAAGCCGGCACGTCTTTATTGCAGCGCTGGGAAGCACGGGGACAGCTCCACCCGACGGGCTTCAAAGTTACATCAAAAATTCAACATCTTATACCCTTTTTCTGCAAAGTCAGGATCTTTAACAGATTTTAACATAAGCATGCATCTTATGCCCGCTATTAATTTTGACAGTTACAATGATTGGTCCGCCCTATTCTATAACTTTCTTAATAGTCCTATCCTAATCTAATCATTGGTTATTTTACTGATCAAAATCTCTGATATACAAATTAGGATGGGGAGGACGGGAGAGTCTTCACAGCAACATGCCTTTGTTTCGATGGTTTCATCACATAAGAGAACTAGCCGAGAATGCACAATTTCACCCCTTGTACCTGCCTCCCTCCCTCCTCGTTCTGTGTTCTGTACAGTTTCCCAATCCACAGCAACTTCAGCTTTGGCCATCTTCCTAAGGCCTGCATCTGCTGTCTCTTAGCATAAGTGAGGTTTTGTCTACTCCTTACCATAATGTAAATTAATTGAATCAGGAAATAATTAACTATAAGAAATTAGTTGTTTATTCAAAACAATTAATTATCAGTGAAATTCAAAATTCAGATCTGATTATAACACAAGGGCCCAGGACTCACTGCCGCTCCCGCTCTTGGTGCTGCTGGGAGCATTTTACTGTTGAGACACTTCTGTCTCTGCCTCTCTCAGCTCTTACAATATGAGGCTTCCTACATACACAGCCTCACTGCGCACACACACACACACCCCGCCCCCACAGCTATACCGTGCTTTGGTTACGCACACAGCCCCCGCGGTGCATGTTGGTGACCAGCTCTGCTGAGGACTACTCACAGGGACCCTTCCTCACGCGGAGAGGCCGGCTGTCTCTTGTCTGCAGCTGGGGGCAGCTTGCAGCCGGATCCCCTTCGTGTCCTTCTCCGGCTGCTTTTCCTTTTGCCCATCTCCTCAGCTTCAGCCTGAGCTGGATGCAGCTGACGACATCCCCAGGGCAGGAACAGACCACCGAGCCCTGGCACAGCCTCTGGCAGAGGGAAAGAACCGTGACTGTCACAGCAGGCCCCAGGCTGGAGCCCCTCCTGCTGCAGCAGCTCCTGCAGACACCGCTCCTTCCCCACTGTGCTAACAGAGCCCTGGGCCTGCCTGAGGCCCCGCTCGCCGCTGCCAGGACAGGCCGTGGGGCAGCCTGGGGCTGCGGGACAGGCCTCAGGGGAGGGGCTGGGGACAGGGCAGCTGCAGGGGGGGAGCGGGGCTCGGGGGGCTCGGGGGGGGTCTGAGAGTCGGCGTGTCCAGTGCCTGTGATGGGGGGTCTGTCTCCCTTCTCCTTCCCCTGCCCAGCTCTTGGGTCACCCTGGGGCTGCCCCAGCCGGCCTGGCTCCGGCTTGGAGCTCCCACCCACCACCCCCGGGCAGCCAGCAGGCAGAAGACACCCCGTCACCCACCCAAGGGCCTCACTCACCTCAGGGGCAGCCCCAGCCCTCACCTCAGACGGGCCACGGCTGGAGCAGAGCCTGCACCTCCCGGCACCAGCATGGCCGCCCGGCAGCCCCTGCCCCAGGACTACAGCTCCCAGCATGCCCCGGGGCCTCTTCCTGCTGCCTGCCCCTGCAGGGACACTTCCCCCGGCCCTGTCCCGCCCCCGCGGGCCCCATGGCCCCTCCCCCAAGCCAAGAGCAGGGCGGGAAACAGCCCCCAGAGCCTGAGGGCCAGCGGGAGGGGGAGTGTGGGGCAGGGCGGCAGAGAGGGACCGAGCAACGGTGGCCGCCGGGGTGGGGGAGCAGGGGGAGCACGAGGGGCCCGGGCAGGCAGAGAGGAGGCTAAAAAAGATGGGGACAAGGAGCCAGAGTGAGGAAGGGGAAGAGAAGCAGCACAACAGGCTTTAAGGCAGAAAGAGAACAGCTGGAAACCAGGGAGCCAGAGCCTGGGAGAAAGGGAGAAAGATCAAAAATACTGGCTGTGGGCACTGCTGCCATTGCTTGAGCACTGCCCAGGAACTGCACGGCCAGGAGCCTCAAAATAGGGGTGGCCTGTGAAAGCCCTGCCCCGGGCCCGCTCCTGCACCCTGCTGGTGGTGGTGAATGTCGCCTGGCAGGGTGGCCAGGGCCTGGGGGAGACAACCCGTTGCAGGGTGGAATTGCCCAGCTTTTTTTTTGTTTGCTGGTTGCTTTTGCTTTTGCTTTTTTTAAAAAATAGCATTACAGCTCTGAATACAACCTGCAAGGAGAAAGGAACCAGGTGTACCGGGCTGGGCACATTGAAAGCCCAAACCCGTTCAACAGCCGCACAAACCACCGCTGGCTCCCTCTGTGCACACTCCACTGCCCGCCTGCAGGTACAGGCAGCCGCCGTTTCTTGAGCCTTCCCCAGGATCGGCACCACCGGGCAGCTCAACAAACCGGGTGGGCTGCAACCACAGGCCATCTGCACGACTGCAAGGGTCTCTCTCCTTTGCTCGTGAGCTAGTCCAGCTTCTGGTTTCCCTAGTGAATTGCACAAACACACAGCGCTCCGAACAGTAGCTGGCCCGAGACACTCGCTCTTGCCCACCGCTGGGTCGCCGTGGCCTGTGTTCCCTTCTGCCCTTGCTGGCCGCCAGCCCTCTGGACCCACCCGTGCCCTGGGTGCAGAGTGGGGCCGCACACGAAGGAGTGGGAATCGCTCTCCAAGAGGAGGTAGGACGCACTGCGGTGATCACCTGCAGGGCTCAGTCAAACAAGCACACCAACCAGCAGTTTGCCTCTGTGGGGTTGGCTCCTTGATCCCCCCCTCCCCTCCTTTTTCCATGCCTATACATGCCCCTCAAATGCCTTGACTCCCCTCTTTCTCCGCCCCTGTCTCCTCCCAAGCAAGGGACCTCCCCGCGGGTATTTTTTCCCCTGTTGCTCCCAGGTTTGCCACAGCCGTCCACAGGTTTGCTGTTTCAGGCACTGTTAGCTGGGTCACCTCGGACTTCCACGGCATTACCGATGCAGTTTTTTCCTGGGTACTGCTGTCCCTGCCAGACTTCTCTCCCCAAAACCACCCCAGCTCTTCCTTCAGTTATCTGTCAAGTGTGGCCACCTCCCACACCAATCCCCCTTAACTACCTGTGAAATCCGGCTCTTCCTCATGGCACTCTGACTCCCGTCAGCTTCGCACTCGCTTTGCTACAGGCAGCAATAGCTCTTGGCATGCTCAGGCGTTTCCCACGATGTGTTCAGTAAGCGAAGGCTCCCGGCAGGCCCTAATCTTCAGCTTGCGTGCCTTAAGGCATACCCCCAACGCTGGCTGCCTGTCACATCATTTCCTCCTCTCCTCTTGCTAGCCTCCCTCTAGCCAGTCTTCTCCACCCCACGGTGGCTCTGAGCACCCTCGTCTCAGACCGGGCACGGTTTCAGCTTTTGGAGTGACTCTTTGCCCGTGTGACCGACTTGTCTGCCTGCAGCCTCGTTCTGCAGGTGCTGGGCGTGGAAGTCCTTGCCTTGCACAGGAGACTGGACTGAAGCATGGTTAGCTGTGAAAATGGTCAACTTTATTTCAAGAACTAAGTCAAGAGCAGCAGTTGTGTGTGCCCTGAGAGGAGCGTGGGCAGGACCGAGCAGGCCACTGGCACTGAGGCTGCCTTTGGATCTCAGCAGGCATTGCCCCAGGAGGAAAGGGTGGTGCTACTCTGCAGCCTGCACTGGATCCTCTTCCTCTTGCTGCTCAAGCCTTTTTCCCCCTTAGTTCCTGCAGGAGCTCCTGCACCCGAGTAAAGAACTCCACCAGCTTCTGGAGTGGGACTGGGCAGGAGCTAAACGTGCCCGACTGTGTTGGGATCGGCCTTGGCCTCTGCACGGGGGTGGAGGCGGTGAGAAAATGACTCCATGCCCGCGCCGTTGGAGCAGCCCGGACTGCTGGGTGCAGTCCCATCTGTACCAGGATCCAGTCGTAAAAGTGCTGCGTGGAGGTGTAGACTCCGGGCCGCCTGGCTCTCGCGCAGCCTATCCCCCAGCTGGTCACCCCCACGAGCCAGAAGTAGTCGGCGTGCTTGTCTTGGCAGACGAGAGGACCACCGCTGTCACCCTGCAGCGGAGCGGAGGAGAGTCAGAGGGTTCTGGTGGTGTTGGGTGGCCCCTGTCAGCACTGTGGCTGGCTCCTTCTCTCTCCTGGCACCTGCCAGAGCTGTACCCAGTGCCCAGCAAAGCTCTGTTCAGGTGCTGGAGCCTGCAGGACCTTGTCTGGGAGGGGGTGGTGGGCCTGCAAGGTAGGGCGCTCTCTCTCCTCTCTGCCCGCTGATCCTGGAGTTGTGGAAGGGGGACGTTCCAGGACTGGGATGCAGACCTCTGGGCTGGGGCAAGAGCACTGGGTGGCCTTTCTGGGCAGAGTGCCGGGGCTCTGGGACAAGAGGGGTGCTGGGCAAGGGCCTGCAGACGGGGAAGGGAAGGCAAGCCCTGACAGCGGTGGGGACCCAGCGGCAGGAGGGCGACTCGGCAGGTGCAACACGCGCCGGGGGACGTTTGGGCGCTGGCGACAGGGCTGCCTGTGCTGCTGGGGGCTGGCGTGGAGCACGCTCCTACCTGGCAGGTGTCGATGCCACCCTGCGGATAGCCGGCACACACGTTGTGGGGGTGGACGGCCCCTCTGTACCAGCGGCTGCTGTTGCAGACCTTGACATCGATGAGGTGGACCTGGGCCTCCTGCAGGACAGCGGTCGATCCTCCAGCTGTGAGCACAGGAAGGAGTTAGCAGCCAGCAGCCCTTCTGTTCCCACTTCTGCTCCCCTGTGTGGGCGAAGCCCTTCCCTAGGGCTCGCCTTTGCCCCTGCAGAGGCCTTGTGCCGGGCTTGCCCTTCCATCTCGCTTTGGCTAATGGCTCGGGCCCATCTCTCCGTGGCCGTACGTCCCCACAGCCCGACTCTGGTTTTCGCCGCTGCCCAGAAGCTCAGCCCGCCTCCCCAGCGTGCCGAGCTTACCCTCGGCACACGAATACTCTTTGGGAACTCACATCTTGCCATGGTGGCACCCCAACCGCTGACGTAGCAGCTCGTCAGCTCTGACACTCTCAGCGAGGCGTCGGGCACGCAGGCCAGCTGTACGTAGTAGCCGCACTGGACAGGCTGGTCCAGTTCCAGCAAGGCGATGTCGTTCCTTTCCGTGACGTTATCATAGTGTTCATGAAGTATCAGCCGATAAATACCGCGCACTTGGGTCTCAGGGCCCAGCTGAGCCAAGTGGGTGGCCCCGATCACCACACGCCACATGGTGAGGTACCTGGAAGGCAGATGCAGAGAGGCCTCAGAGGGAGCGGAGCCACGTAATGCAGTAGCCCCGCGGTTCCCTGCCTTCTGCTTCCCAAGGCAGGGAGGAAAGCAGCGCTGCGGAGGGTGCCACTGCCCTAGCATGCCTTGGGCACCAGGAATGTGGAGCTGGAGGCTGCTAGGAAGCGGTGGCACGAGCCCAGCCTTCTGCGGAGCAGTCTCTCAGCTGGGCTCGCCAGTGCCCTGGCACCGGGCATACTGCAAGGCAGCGGGATGGCAGGAGCTCGTGGGGCTGCGGACGGGGCGCCTGCTGGTGCTGTGGGGATAGCCCCCTTCCCTGCTCCTCCTTACCTGGCCGCGTTGAAGCAGTGGGCTGCTGTGAGGACCCACTGCGGGCTGATGAGGGACCCTCCGCACACGTGGCCCCAGGGGCTCTGGATGCTGACGATCCAGGGCCAGGCCCCTGGCTGGGCACCCGAGCCACCCACGACGCGCGACATGCCGTAGCGAGCCGCCATGGGCCGGAGCCCGCAGGTCCTGGTGTAAGAAGAAACTCATGAGTGTGCTGCTGGACGGCTGTGCTGCTGTTGAGGCTGAAGGTCAGCCGTCTTCCCTCCCCCCGAGGGGCTGCACGGATGGCAGGGCCAGGGAACCCCGTGGCTGTGCCTCCAGCCCTCTGTCTGCTGTAGCCCCGTAGACGGGTTGTGCCACAGACTTCCACACTCCCCTGTACTTTCCTCTCAAGGCTCTGTGTCTGCTTTGAAGATCCCTGATCCTCCCTTTCCAGTCCTGAGAGCCAGCCTATTCTACTGACATCTCTGGTGGCTTCTTTCTTACTTGTATGTTTGAAGCCAGAAGTTCTAAAAATTTTGCTCTTAACAGAGTTGAGACATTAGGGTGTGAGATGAACAAAGCTGAATTCGTATCTAAGACAATATTTTCATGTTCAGTAGAGATAACATGATATTGCTGAACATGTATGATGGTATCATAGGCAGAACTAGACAGCATAGAAATTCATATTGGACTGGGACTGACACAGCTGGAGATCTATAGTACCTATGACTTGAAGATCAGCTAATCTGTCAGTGTTGGTTACAATTTTAGAAGTCCCTTGCTTTTGGGAAACTTGGACCAAGGGACTGAGTTACATGCTTTCTGTTGAATCAGTGTGATGTGTGTAGCTAAAGTGTCTTGATGTCTCAGCATATTGGTATCTTCCTTCCAGACTAATTTCTCATTCTTTTTTGGTCTTGGAATAATGTCATCCCTTCTATTGTCCAAATAAGATCCTCCTGCAACTTCTTTCTGCACAACCTTTCAGCAGTTGGTTATTTTAGATCCCTGTGCTATCTCAGCTGGGATGCGTGTTCAGTACAATAGGATGGACCAGGTGCATACGTTTGGTTTCCATTAACATAATGCCAGTAGCAAGTCTCTTCTTGCATGGTTCCAGTGGGAAACAAATGTAAGATGAGCTGCAGAAGAAACCTACAGTGATGGAATCAGCTAGGCCAGACACCCAGGACAATACCATCTGCCTCACTCAGAGACCAACAGTTATGGGCATCAGCATGTGAATCCCTGGGAGCATAAAAGAGCAGATGCTTCAAACCCTTTGAGGTTGACCCATTGCTGAGCAACGTTTCCAGTGTTTGGCTCTGCCTCAAGACAAGCCTTGAGTTCCACGCATTTATAAGGGCAGAAGTCAGTTCTGATAGAATCAGAATGGGTCACCTGAAATGAAAGCTCAGCATTGGGCGTGTAGCAAAAAACATGCCAGATGTCCAACTGGGCAAAACATGAAAGAGGTGTGAGTGGGTAAGAGGCACGAAATAAGCCTTTCCTCATTGCTTGCTACACAGCTGGTTGAAATGTGTCAATACAGGTATTTCAGGGATTTTGCAACTCTGCTCTTATCCTGGTAGGGGCCCTGAGTTTTGGACACACCTGATTCCCATTCAGACATATCTGTGTTAACCTACATTGGAGCTGGGACCATAGGGTGTGTGGTAGAAATTAAAGTGTCTCAAAACTTGGAAGAATGCTTCTTACTGCAGAAGGAGAGGGAAGCAAACACTGATCATGGCTGTGCATAGACAGAGACTTCATGGAAGACCCAAAGTTTCCCATTCACTTCTGTGACCAGGATAAGGGTGAGCAGGCTTTTTGCAAGTAGAGCATGAATGATACAGCACACTAGCAGATATTGGCAAGTAAATGAGGGCGTATATAACTGATTCCCGTGTCTCATGAAATGATAGTGTTATTTCAAAGGGGTGAGTGTCTTCCAAATGGAAGGTACACTCACAGAAGCTGGTGAAATCAGAGGCCAAATCTGACAGACAGGCCTTGGACAGGACATATTCAACAGGAGCTATTTGTCTTGTTTGTCTTCTCAGAGCAGTCAAATGGGGTTCAGCAGGACAGAGATGTTAAAATTGGACTGGAAGAACAGGCCAAACAATCTGTCTTCCCCCATCCCCCTGAAAAAGAAGCCTTCCTCTCTATGATGCACTCGTACACATGCAGTGAGTCTTTTCCTCAAACGGTCAGAGACTCTGCGACGCCAGAATAAATGAATTGCATCATTTGATGGATTTTATCTTCAATCAAAGTGCGCCTCTCCCTTTAGCAGAAAAGCTGTAAAAATGTCTTGATTAAACGTGGAAGCTTCAAGGTGATTTTTCTGACTGAGTAGTGAAATGGCTGGAAAGTGACCTCCTGGTTAACTCCTTTTAGGTTCCTGGCTCTGCAGCTGATAAAAGAATACCCCACGAGAACAGAGCATTGTCTTTTGAAACTCAGTAAAAAAGAAGATAAACACAGATGCCTTCAGTTGTCAGGAGGGAGGTGACAGGTCAGATGGAGAGTGCATGCATGATTTTTTTTGCGGGGGGAGGGGTTAGTCCTAGGCTCTTGGATTGGCATTTTCTTATCAGCAAACAAACTACGTGAGAAATACAATCCAAGAGGGTTTTCCTCTAGGTGCTTTAGCAGTCAAACCACTGCCTTGGTTTACTCACCACATCTGGTGCTGTTGATACAGCAGACCTCGCAACATGTACTGAGCAGACATTGCCTGGCAGGCTGGGTCAAACCTGAGCATATGAACGAATCCAGGAGAATAAACTCTGCCTATCTTACACCCATTTTAAGAACATTCAGGTGCTCCTTGTGCTTTGGAGAGGTCCCAGATGTGCTTTAATGGGTCAGAGAGAGGAATCACAGTCACATCATAATGTCATGGGCTCATTCTGAGGGTAGGTAGAGAGGCTCATTCCCTAGGGCTGTGAAGTGAACAGGTTTAAAATTCATACAAATATGCTGTATTTAGCAGAACACTACAGAAGCTCTTTGCTGAGCTGGACTGGGCTCTGTTTGCCTTGGTAGAATAGCCAAGCCAAGGAAGTCTTCCCCCCAGTGTGGTGGCTCTCAGGTACATCAAATGGGCTAGCAGAGCACATGGCAGCATGAAGTGGCCTGCTGTACTGCCCCAGCTTGTCCTTCCTTTCCACACAGCCTTTGGTGGCTCCTGAACTGCCTTGTCATCACCCAGCAGAAGTGTAGCCAACCAAGGGAGTTACCCGAGCTGGAAAAGTTACTACTCATCCTCCACACCCAGCTGACCATGCGAATGCTCCTCACTTGCCCTACTTGTAAAACAGTCGCTACAGTCACCTTCCTGTGAGAGATGTGGGAAGCAGGCAGCCTCCAGACTAGCCAGCGGCCTGCTGAAATGGCTGGGTAAACCTTTATGTTTGTCTTTTCTACTCCTACCCTTTTGTCTGGCTTGTATCTGTAAACCATAACTCCTCAGTGTGGGAAGTCTCTCCTGCTAAACACAGATGCCAACACACCAGAGCAGAGTGCAGCCCACAGGTATGGCTCAAACAGTAGTGCTAGTGGTAATAGCCTGATGACCCCTTTTGAAATAGTCCAAATATTACATCTTTCATCCTAACCAAATTCTAGTCATGCATTTGTTACTTCAAATTACTCTGTAATTTCAGATGACATCATTCTACCTTTTTAGTCATAAACTGTGAGAATTAAGTTGTCAGTTGGTATTTACAGGGTGACCCCCTCCTGCAGATGGACAGACAAATGACCAAGAACAGCCCCATGTGGATGAAAAGCTAGGTCCACTGGCAGCTCTCAGGGGAGTGACGCAAGGAAGGTTACATTCACACCTGTAGTCTTTACACTGCGAGGAGATCAACTTCTCTGGAGACCAGCTAGGCCAGAGGTACTGGTACAGATACTAAAAGCTGCCACCTGCAACATGCAGAGAAGGCTCTAACTTTGACAGACATCTCTCTTTTGGGTTTTCAACCATAGCTCTTCCTCATCAGGCTGTCGTTCATCACAGCCGGTAGAGCAGAGTTTAATCATGAAGCTTAATCCTGATGAAAAGAAACAAACTCCTCCACCTTAAAGAGAGAAAAAAAATACGGCAAGGGTCTGCCCACATGTATTCGCAGTTTCCACAGAGCACACAATGTCTTTCCCATTTCCAATGGTTAATAGGATGTGGTGTTCTTTCTCCGGCAGCCCTAGCTGTCAGTATCCAGACAAGCAGACCTAGCCCCTTGCTTCACTCCCCCTCTTCCTCAATGAAGAGGCAGAAACAATATCTGTCATAAAATCCTGGAAAGACAAAAGAAAGAAATTACTGAATTCTGCCTCTCCCAGGCTGTGGTTGAGGGGGTGAGACAGGTAAAATGCATCAGGCCACAACATCTCTGAGATCAAATTCTAGCTCTCATCTGTCTTGGAAGGGGTGACCCTGAAAATTTCTCTCTGTGCTGGGCTCTGTGTGTATGTGTATTTTATTTGACCATGTTTTGTTTTATTTTATTTTATTTTACTCTACTCTCCCTCCCTTGTTTGTGAATGTTCACAACTAATTTAAGACAGCTCCCCAGCTCAGATTTACAGCTGCATGGAAAGCAAGATTGTTACTATTTATAGTCATCTCAAGTTTGTTTCATCTGCCTACACAATCAATTAACTTCAGCTCCAGCTAATTTTGCAATCAGCCCAAGAAAAACGTCTCTGGCATAATAGCTTGTTTCTTCCTTCTTCTCCCTGGAGCTATAAAAAACTCTGTTCCCCTTCCTTATCCAAGTTCTACACCTGAGTACAGCACTAACCAACTCATCCTCCCTGTCTTTTGCCTCTTAGCAGATTCTTCCTAGCTGATTTGACAGAAGAGCATTTACTTTGCATGATGGAGACCTTTTTTTTTCCCCTCTCCGATGCAAGTTTGGAACGAATACTCCAACGTTTATTTTTCCATCAGATAATTGCAAATATTGAAAGTGTCTAGACAGGAGGAAAATAGTTTTATAAATCATCAGCAAAAGGAATTTCAATGTTATCTTAAATCCCACACAAATACTTTTAAAAGATGTTCAGTAAATACATATTTGTATATAGAAAAATTATGCTAACCTGGAACTCAGGTTGAGTGCACATCAGGGATTTAAATGCGCAGCAGAGGGAATCACAGAACAAGGATGTTGTAACCATCCCACAAACAAGCAATAAAACACAGTGGATTAAAATGGAAGGTGTAGTGAAAAGCAATGCTGAAGATAGTCGTTTGGTGGAACTCTTCAGTTCCTCATTACAGAACTCTAGGACTTCAGCAAAGCCTTGCCAATCTCATCTGAGCTAGGCCAGGGACCTAAGACTAAAAGGGCAGTGTAAACTTACTCAAATCCCATTGCATCTATGGACTTACCATCAAACTTACAGTAGATAAAAGAAAGGCAAGGGAAAGGAAAGACAAAGAAGACTCTCCACCCTACCAACTGGCCAGTGTGACAAACTGGTAGCTCACAATCAGTTCAAGTGGTACAACCTGTGGAGAATCATTAGGGGTCTTTGAACAGCAACTGAAATCTGTATTTATCCTGGCATCAGAGCTCCTATCAGAGTCACAAAATAGAGGGATGTTTCCTTGAGCCCCAGTGGTGACGACATTGTGAGGGCAATCTTGCAATTCTACCTAGTACTTAACACCAATACAACAAGTAGGGCTCATGAGGTGTCCTCTAGTCCATCTTCTCCCATATGGTAGGATCAGAAATGCTTAAATCAGTCCTGACAGGTGCTGCACAAATCTGTACTTTAAAACCTCCATCTATGGATGTATTGCTCCTCTTCTCCTGAGCACTAAAACATACCCTGTGGTAACAGGTCTAAGTCGAGTTGTAAGCCCATGACTTTGCACACTTACTTCTGTAAGTTAGCTTCCAGACAGTCATGGACTGAAAGCACTGCCCTTTTGGAGTCCAGTCTCAAAGTATGTCTCAGCTCAGACATGAGATTCCTGTGGTTTTTCAGTAATTCTACATGTACAAGACAACTTATTTAGAAAAACAAAAATATTGTTTCTCCTTGTGGGATAAACTATTTACTCAGTTCCTTTAAAACTGTCATATCCCGTTCAGAATGCTAGAGGTTTGTTTTGGTTTGGTTATGGTTTTCTCAGGTTTTAGTTTAGCAGAAGAGAGAGTGTCTTGAGAAGAAAGGCAGACGTGTTATGTACTCACTGAGGATGGAGGGAAAGGGTTTTTCCCTTAGAGAGGCAACTGCCTTAGGATAGCCTCTTTCCCTTCAGGTTACTGTTCAAGTTTGGGCAGACTCGAGGGCAAAAATACATAGATAAGGATGGAGGAGAGGCTGTGAGAGTATGGAATATAGGGAATAGAAGAGGAATGTGTGTAACAGCATACAAGAAAAGGTTTAAAACAATTAAACCTTTCACAAATGGTCTAAAGCAGTCCCCCACTAACCCATCCGTGATGCATCCCTGCTGGTTCCAGCATCTTGTCTCTCCTTTCAGTTCCTGTCATCCTTGAACTGTGGTCCACATGTGGCTGAAGACATGCACGGCCATTGTGAATCATACTTTTCCTTTAAGGTCTGATAAGGTACACCATAGTCTGCAAATGCATTAGGAATTTCTTAGTTTTTTTGTCCAAAAACATTTGCCTTTCCTTTCCCTGGCACCAATGCTCTGACTCTTTATGGAACTGGGGATCTGTTTGATTTCCCTGGAATCAGGATCACATCCTTGCCATACCCCACAAAGCTCTGACTTCACTATGTACCAGTGCTAAATAATACTGTAGGAACTATGACTTCTTCTTCTTGATAATGGTAAGCAGGAGCAAACATATTTTATTCCCCAGCTCTGCAGACTCCCAGTAGCAGCCATCACTCATCAGACATCCGCAACAGCTGTCCTTCCTGCTGGGCTGTATTCCAAGAAGTGACAACTAAGCCCCAGCCCTTAAAACTCTTGAATTTCAGGGGAAGTTGATACTAACCTCCATACCTATAATGAGCCAGATGGGAGTTTCTAACCCTTGAGAAAAAACAGATTATTATGCAGAATTATATCTGAAAACATGGCTGTAGCTCATCTTTTACTCTTGGGATATTTTCTGTCTGCATGGAGAGAGAGAGAGATGTTCTGAGATCTGAGGATCACTGCTATCACCAACTTGTGCTGCTGCTAGATTTGGAAGTTAAAACAACATCTGAATGGAAGAAACCATGTAAACTGAAGGAAGCAACAGGAGTCAGTGGGGACTTTGTGGTGTTCTTGGAGGAGAACAAGAGGTGTTGGCTGCCGCTTCCCTGACAGCGAGCTGGTAGATTGGCTGCTGGCCTCACTTCTGTGACATTGTGTTTACAGAGGTTGCTATAGGAGTACTGCAAGTTCCTTTGGGCTACAATTGCTTCAGATCTGCCACTAACACATTAGAAAGGCTGTGGTAGATAGACTCCCTGGCTGACAGCTGTGGAGGGTGGAAGAAGTCAGAAGCAGCTTTTTCTGCTTTGCATCCCAAAGTTGTTTCCAAGCATCATTCCACTAAAGCTGGGAGTCCTCTACCCCCTCAATCCCAGCTGTTCAATCCCCTCATTCTTCTCTGTGATAGCAAAGAAATATGCCCTAAACAGCAACACAAAGGGCTCAGAGCATGGACCTCAACAGCAGTGTTGATATGGCATGGATGGAGCAACGTGCTGTGGTTCAGAAGCTGGAATAAGCAGCTGAGGCTGCATGGTGCTGCACGAAATCTTACAGATGGTGTATCCAATACTGTTTATCTTATCAAACTGCGGGCTTAGCTGCTGATAGCCTCTGAACCCAATGTTTCCTCTACCTCACACTTTACCTTGCCCTTCACAGTTGGAGTATTAAAACCAGCTATAAAATCTGGAGGGATATGTAGAACTCTTCATTGTTCCAGAATAACTGTCTTGCTGAAAGCCACCAGAGCTTTTCTTATCCATATATATGGCCATGGGCATTATCAGACACAACACACTTGGCATTGCTCCTTTAGCTTTAACAAAAAGATCAGTCTGGTTAAACACCTTCATAATCCACAAGGCCAAATGAAGTTGTTCCTTGCCTGTGATAGAAGAAGTTAATGAAAGGGCTTTCCATGACTGCGTACATAATCCTTGCTGGTTTGCATTAAAAATCTTTGATGTTGATTTTCCTTGATCTTTCCCCAAGTTCAGTCCATCTCAAAGAAATTTGCCATCTCTGGAACCCACCTTCTGAGACAACCCCAAATACTGGGATTAGTAAGTTAGAAAACCTACACAGCAGATTTGTGAGGCTGTATTATTTGAAAGTCTGCTGTACGGCTTTCTACTGTCTAAACCAGTCAATTACTTTCTTTCAACAGGAGCAGGGAAAAAAGGTCAGGTGAAGTCATGTTACAAGTCACCTGAGACAAAGAATTCTTTGGCTGATGAGCCTTAACCAACTTCGACTTCAGCTTGGCATGTCTGACATTCTTGTAAATTAAGCCAGGATGAGCCTGCTTAACTTTTGAATGACAAACTTCTGAGAAGAATTATGCTGAAGTTTCTGAATTATCTTGGTGCTTGCTTGCGTAGCCCACTTTAAAATATGTTAGGAAACTAAAGCACACTTTTCACAAGGGCTGAAGATGTGCTTGAAAGCCCTGGCTAGTTGATAATGTGGTAACTTCTGTCTCCTTCAATATCTCACATAGTTTGATCTAGATACAACATTCTGCTTCACTTCCTGCTTTGGAGTATAATGAGCATTTATCTCTGCTGTACAAGAGCTGCTGCTTCCCACACTGAAGGTAGTTGTGTGATCCTTACAGATAGTATGTTTCAGGAGGAAATACAGCTACCTCCACAGGACTTCATATCTGTCTATCTTCATCCATGTCCAGGACACCTCAGACATGGAACCATGTGGTCCGAAAGAGAATGAGAGTGCTTCAGTGGAAAGGTTGCAAAGGCTCATGGCTAATTCTTGTTTCACTCCCGCAGGCTACTCATTTTTGTTGTGTGGGTGCTTTAGGTGAGATACTGGGCCCTGCTAGCAGGGATTTGTTTCTGGTATTTCTGTATTCCCCTCCATTTCAAATGCCATCATGATCTTTTGAGACACCCACCTCATGAAAGAAATTTCCACTGGAAGGCAATCCACAAAAGAAGACAACAGTCAGTCAGACCTCTCCCATGGTGCTTACCAAGGCAGCTGAATCAACTCATTCACGTGCCTGAAGAAGACTATGTGACAGAATTTAAATAATAATAATAAAAAATATAAAAATCCACTGGCTACTACAGCTTGTGGCAGGGGGAGAGAAACTTTACAGAAAGGCCTCAAGGCCACTGGGGATTTAGTCAGCTCTACTACAACAGCAGCCTGAGCAGGAAGGAGGGATAAAAAGCTCCGTTTTCCCAGGAGAGATTTGTTACATACCTCTATCACTTCTTTCAAAGCTTTCTTTTCTCTACCTGGTGTAGGCACTGGACATGGGCCAGATGCCCTTTGTGCCCCTCGATGTGAATCAGCCAGGAGCTGGGGGAAGCCGAAACTGCAATACAAGCAGAGCTGCCAATGCACTAAGCTGAGCTGCCAGTGTCAGCCCTGAGGACAAAGGTTATTCTTCTAGTGTTTGATGCCAACTGGCACAGCCTCCCTCTTCTTCATTCACACAAGTGTTGCGTGCTCCCCCCCCACCCAGTGTTTTGCCTTTGAAGTCACTTCATCAAGAAATTCTTCCTCTGTCAGAATTAATCTTCCACCTGCCAGGCCATGAATAGCCACCTTTCTGTGTGTCTGCTGCACATTGCCAAAGAAAGGGAGCAGAAAGGAGCGGGTAAGCCTGGCAGAGGTAAATGGTACAAAGGATCATCAAGAAATCCTGCCGATACCTTCAACCCTAAAGCAACACAAGGTACATGCCCCTCCAAAGCCAAGTCCCACACAGGATTTTCTCTAACCTGGTTAGATTTCAAAAAGGTCTCCAAGCCATAATCCTATGTGGCCAGACGCCTACAGAGGAATTTTCCCCTGAATAAATCCATGGTGAGAGCAAATACTCAGGTTTCTGACACTTAAAGGAACCTGAATACGTATTTCCTAGAAATAGAAACATGCCTGAACCAGGACCTCGGCTGTCCCAGAGAGTGTCTTTCTCCGTCCTTCACATGGAAGATGATCTATGGTTCCCAGATGCCTCTGATATTCATTGGGGTTCAGACTAGTGGTTATTGGCTTGGCAAATCTGTTCCCATGGTTCTGAATTCTTTCATATAAAGTTGAACGATCTGAATATGAATTTTGAAGAATATCTGGATCATCTGGTTATCTGATTGCCCTATAAACATGTAGGAGATATCTAAGAAACACTTTGGAGTCATAGGGCAGCCCAGCCCTTAGCTGCGGACCTTGACAAACTCAAAGCAGATTGAGTTAAAATCTAGTGATATGGAGCATCTCCTAGGACATGTGGATCCAAGATGCTTCATAAGTAGGAGCTGAACTAATACTTTTGATTCTTTCAGGGAGTGTCCTAGAGAAAAGACTATCTATTTTTGTACAAACAAGCTACTGTGGCCCCTAGGAAAAAGAGCCTTTCATGGCTGCATGTCCCAAATAGGACAACACATTTTCTTGGTATCTAGTCAGATGCCAAGTTTCCTCCAGCAGGTTGGATCAAGTGGCTATACAAAAAATTTCAAAGGCGAACTTGTCTAGAGGAAAGCCAGAATAGGATGCTCAGCAATCCCAAATCAGGCTTACTGAAGTTGATACATAAGAAATTTCAAGATCAAGGCGCTTTTGCCCTGGATGAGCTCGTGTCTTGACTCTTTCTCTGCCATAGGTGTAGACAGCAAGCAGTGAGGTGTCTTTTAAAAGTCCAAAGGAGATTTCTAATCACACAGCAACACTCTCTGATGGTTGGAACACTGGGCTGGGATGCAGAGAAGCTAGATCCTATTCCTATTCAAACTGGTAGTTTTGACTCTGAAGATCTGATATTGCTTTTTTTTTCCCCCATTTTCACCCTTTGTTCTCCTCATTCCTCAAGACAGTTAGAAGAAGGACCTTACCTTCATGCACATATGACCACTGGACTAGGAAAACTGAACAATTTTTGAGTGGGTTTTGGTTTTGGTTTCTTTTGAGAAGCCTCCTAAGATTCTCAATGTTCTTTTAACATTAGTTTGGTCCCTTAGTAACCCTTACCTTTTAGAAGCCAGGGAAGCTCAAAGCACTCCCAAACAGTGGAGATAATAAAGCATTAGACAGCAAAATGTCTGAATCTCTTTCCCCCTCTCTCTCCCACAACTCCTACATGAAGCCAGACTGCTTCATAGGAAACACTGCCCTGGAAATCTGCCTGCTGTTCCATTTTGTATTCCTGCAGCTCTAAATACAGCCAAACCAATTTCATTGTATTTTAAACAAGATCTAATTCTAACAGTGTTCCTCTGTGGTATAAACATAAAGACTTGTGCCTCCACTTTTTATGTTTCTTTGAGACACAAATAAGGAGTCCTGCTAATAGTGTTCTGGTGGTGCAAAATCAGGGTGGAGTAAAGGTTTAAATCACATCTGTATATACTCCCCAGGCTTCAGACTGGAGGGAGGAAGGAACTAAGGGCTCATGTGGCAAGTTGAACTGAGAAGCAGGCTTTTATGGCTGAGTAATAAGCTCATGAAAATTGGGGGTTTATTGACGAAATTGTTGACAGATCTTTAACTTTAGTGGTGCTACTGGGCACCACTATATGTAAAAAAGAAACATTTCTGCACTTAAAAAATTTATTAGCTGCAATTTTTTTCATAAATTTTTTTTGCTTTCCACATATAGAATATGTGCTAGGGAAATAAGAGCACTTTATGCCCTCTGAAACCTAAGCTTTTTTTTTTTTTAGAGGATTTAAAGGTATTCTTTTTTAATACATGCTTTGTTTCTCAAGCTCTGGCATGTCTGAAAGTCCAACCCACTCCTGCAAAGTTCAGTGGGATTGTTGGCTAATTTCAATGCAGCCAGTCTGGAAAGCCGCTTGCTGACAAAAGGTACACACTGGAACGAGTGGCTCAGACGGAAGAGGAGACCCTTGTTTCCTTCTCTTTGAAACACAGCTTCCTCCATCCCTCCCATCAGCTTGTGTGTTTTTCCAAATTATATCAAATCCGGACAGCAAAAATGATGGAGGAGATTGACTGACTTTTGCCCAACTACAAACTAAGAAGATTGCCTCAGGGTCTCAGAAACAAGCTGTTCCCCAAGACTGACTCCCTAATCTTTCCTGTTGTTTCTGCAAATCCTCCTCTCCCTCTGTGTCTTTCCCTGTGGCCTGTGACACTTGCCAGTGGTTTGGAGCAGCGACCTGACCGCTCACTCCTGCCCTAGGAGGTAACACCACACTCTCCAACACCTTCCTCTTACAAACACCTGTCTACCTTGCTAATTACTCTGGAGTAGGAAGTTCCCCAAGTGAACTAACTTCATCATTTGGAAAGAAGCACCATCCTGTCCTTGCTGGCCCCTCAACCCTCAGAAGCTGACAGCCCCTCGCTACCATCAGTTTTTCCTTGGCAATGATGTTCTCTTTGTAGGGAAGGATGAAAGAACCATGAGGGGTTTCTACATGCTAGGTGCTCACCAGCAGCTTCTTGGCCACTGTTGGCTGTAGTCAGCAAATGATAATGCTTGGAAAATCCAGTGCCACCCCTCTGAGATCTCTCCTCCTGCACAAACAAGGCTGAACTTTTCTCTCCTTCCCTGGCTGTGACCATGGAGGGGGCTAAGAGATGTAGGACAGCCTGCCCAGGGCTGGGAAAGCCAACTTTGTCTCTGACCAGTGGTAACAAGCACCACAGGAAAAGATAATAGCTCCCCTCACTAGGAACAGGACCTCATGCACTTATTTTACCCCTGCTCACCAAGAAACCTTTATATTTGCAGGCAGGAGCCTACAGCACAGCCAAGAGGTCATCACCAGCTTGGTCAGAGCAACTTCTTGCTTCAGACTTCAAGAAGAGCCTGAAACACAGCAAGGCACATGCCCTGAGTCTCGCAGGCTTGGTCAGGTCACTGTACGGAACGAATCAGCCTAAAGTAACACAGGCCATATTAAAGATCTGCAAGTCATCACCCATAACATTTATTCAGAAAGGGAGCTGGCATCAAAACTCTCTTCCCTTTCCCTCAATCTAAATCTCTCCATCTCCCTTTTTCTTCCATTCCCTGGTGTTTTCAAGCAAAAAAGTGTATCTGAGGATTTTTTCCCTCCTGTTGTGAGTCATCAGAAATCAGCTCAGGAGCAAGGCACGGTGGAGCCACAATGAAAGGCTAGCAGGGAGCAGAGAGAGAGCTGGTCCTGTTCATCTGTGCCCATCCTCCTCTTTGTGGAAGCATGCACCTGGTAGGGATGGGAAAGCATGGAAACAAACACGTGGGAAAACAGGGACTGTGAAGCCATCTCTGTTCTGTCTTGCTGATACAACCAAGAGGGAGGATGAGCGCTCTGAAGAGTAAAAACATTTCCTTTCACCCAAGAAAGCAACAGATGGTGTAATGTCCAGAGTCTTGCAACAAACTTATGGTTTCAAAACCTCTTAGACCCCTCCCTCTCCTTCCCCCAGGTGGGAAGTATTTACTTGCTGACACCTGCCCCCTCCCACCAATCATTCCTTGCATTTGCAATAGCAAATATGTTCCTTTTCTTTACCATTAAAGCAGGAACGTGGATGAATGCATTTGGAAACCTTTACTTCTCCAACTGTAGTGCCTTATACAAAAAGATATGCAAGAATAAAAGCAGCACAGAACTTGGGGGAGCAGAAACTTTGGCTGAGGGTAATGCAGAGTACAGAAAAGCCTGCAGAAATGTTTGACTGTACTTTCGACTGAGAGAATGAAGAACTCTTCTCTGGGGCTTGTTAGAACTGTAACTGTCTAAATTAGAAGAGCAGGGTAGGATGAATATTTAATAGGGTTTTTCCACAGGGCTGTTAACATTTAGCAAACAAAAGACATCCATGATTCGTTTTCCTTCTCACAGGGGGCAAACGAGTTAACAGATGTAACAAGGGAATTAAAAAGGGATGCTCCCAGCACTGAGAACAGCTGTTGCCTTTAACAGGTACCTGGAAAACTGGGAACACTGAGGTTCATGCAGCACCTATAGGACAAGGTGGGTTTAGGGTAGAGCTTGCACACTGCTTCAAACTTGTTTTCTGCTTCAGCGTCCCTGGGTAAGTGCTGCTGTCTAAACACCTTTGACAATCTATGACTCTGCTCCCTTTCTCTAAAAAAGATCTAGTTAGAAGGTAACTCCTGGGCTGCGGTCAGCATGGCCAAGCTAGTCATGACCTGACTCCAGGTACTTCCCCAGGTGCTCATCCTGCAGAGAATGCATGAGACTGTGTTTCAGGGAGGTCCCTGACCACACCAAGAGAGGGAGAAGACAGCCCTGTCCACAACAGCTGCAATCTCTCTGCAGTATTGTGGGGCAGGGGACTAGCGCCAGTGGGGATGCAAAGAGGTGCTGCCTCTCCCTTCTCCTGCTGAGGTGAATCTGCCCCTCTGCAGCACATCCTGTCATCCTTATGGTAGGTCAGCTGGGCAAAGAAATGCTTCCTTTGCACAGGGAGGTGTGCCACTCTGGAGGAGGCAGCCTTGGGCGCCTTGCCCCATCCTGATGACTCCAGCTGCCTACGTAGATGTCCTGAAATCTGCCCAAACCTTTGAATAGTCTGGTCCTCCCTGGGCCTGTGCCTGCTGCATTGTTAATGAGTGAATAAGTATAGCATGCTCTGTCTTGCTCCTGACTGCTCAGCTGCCTTGCAAAGAGCCTGCTGACAGCCTGTTTAGGCATTTTTGTAATGTATGCTCTCAGCCTCTGTCGTGGATGAGTGTCCAGCTTCATTTTACAATGCACAAATTACAAAAAATCCAGCTAGACATACAGCTAGGGATTGTTTCTTTTACATACATGCATGCACCCCACCACACATGCACTTCCTATGTAGACACATAAACATGCATGTAATGCAACAGAGTGCCATGAAAATAATACTAACACTCCAGGTGAGGCACATCACCAGCTTTGTCACGGGGCTGGTAATGAGCATTTCAAGCCTTGCCTTTGCTAAGCCATGTCATGCAAAGTCACTCTCCAGGAGAATGTGCCCCTTGCTGTAGTACCCAGACATCTGCAAAACTAAATAGGAGCCAGATGCACTAAAGAGCTTTAAGAGACTGAATGTTGGTTTTTTCCTAGTCCTTCCTCCACATTTTGCCTCCTTGTTTAGAAGTTCACCTCTAGCAAGAGCTGAAAAACCTGTTCTTGCAGTCTTTTCTAGAGAGCCACATCAAAGCAGAACATCGAGATGATGACCAGATATACTGGTGCAACACTAATCCTTTCCGATCTCTAGGCTTCCCCTCCCTCCCGCTAAATCTGACCACAGCTCGCTGCTGTGGGCCAATACTGCTAGCCCTATTTTAGTCCTGTTTTGAAAATCTGTTACTACTGGTTCTAAAACATACATTGGGGACTAGACACAGACCACAGGCAGGATGGAGCTTTCTGAACTGGTAGCAGGAGACAGATATGATGCAGAGTCCAGGTCTAAAGCAATGCAAGACCCTATTTTGATTTCTGTCTCTGCCCCTGGAGTGCATATCATACTTCAGCAAGGCTCTCACACCTGTCTGTGCTGGCCTCTGCTTTGTTTTTGTCCCAGAGAAAGTGAAAAATTCAGGCTCAATCCCTGTTCTGACACGATTCTCTGCAGTGATTTTCTGCAGGCAGCTCTTCTGATGCTGGAGGTCCAAGGCTGGGCTCCTTCCATGCCTGAGGGCCTAGAATCATGGCAGAAGTGTCATCATACCATGTCATAACACCAGTGTCTGCCAACTGCCACCCACTTTGACCGATCTCCCTGGTGCTTGTAATGGCAAGCCACAATAACGCCATCTTAGCAGTCAACTGTCCCAAACTTGCTTGGAGTGCTGTTACTGCTTCAGAGAACAAAATTATGGCGGATGTTCCCTCACCTACAGCTGCCTCCCTGTGGCACTTTCTGTGTCCAGCCTGGACAGAAAACTCAGCCTAGAAACAGATTTTAATTATGTTCTGGAGTGTAATGGTGAGAGAGCCTGGGCCCACATTATCCCTTACACTGGTCCCAACCATGCTTCTAACTATGCATGACCTCCTCTACTTCCTTGCAAATTTAGGGAACCAAAAACAGGCAGGAAAGTTTTCTTGCCTCTTTCCTAAGGGAATCTGATATCACCTGGAGCAGGATAGAAGAAGCTGCAGGCAAAGGACTACCAGAAGTCACACTGATGGTGATCAGCTCACACAAAGCACAGATGAAGATCATGCCACATCTCAGCCAGCTGCCTGACACACACTCCTCTGGAAAACACAGAGGTAGCCTCCAAGTCTTTGTGCTTGGATTGCACTGGCGGAAGGCATGCAGCCTGCTTCTACATCCTGTGAAAGCAAAACATGGGAAAACACCATGAGTCTCAAGTTCAGACTGGCTCAAATATCTATTAGGCTAGTGATTGAGGGGCAAAGGGGAAGAGGATCCAATATGCACTATAGAAACACACAAAGAAAGTCTGTGGGCAGTTGATTCATTTTGTGGCTTTGAACCAAATACAAATCTCTTTGTTTCTCAACTGACCTGTCTGTGAAGAAGGAACAAAAATACTGAGTTAAGACTGATGATTTTATTTAATGGAAAAAGCAAGTACGTGTGGCACAGAAAGGCAGTGTTTGTACTAATATTCGCACTGATGTTTGTACTGATAATAGAATGTGTTATTATGTACTAATTGTCAGGAAGCTGGATGGCATGTGTTAGAATAAATTAGGAGGCTTAGAAAGGAGTGTTTCAACAAGACCTAACACAAAAGGCTAAATGACATACAATAGCAATGTACTGGAGACAAAGGTGAGTGGCTTGCTTTGGGTTGGAATGCATTCAACCTTTTCCAGGAGATACACTGCTGCTATATTTCAGCTCCTGTTCCAGTCCTTTTCATAGGGTGATACCCTTTTATTATATGCTTTGGGATGTCATCATTATTGAAAACATTATTGAGAGACGCTTGTGAAAATGAGAGTGTCAAGATTTGTTAAGGACAGACCTAACTGAGTGCTGAGCACTTCTTCCTAAAGCCAGTCCTGCTGAAGCAACTCACTTTTGACTCGCATACACCAGTGATAACTCACCCTCAGCTCCAGGTTTCCCTGTCATGATTTACCGCTCTCCCTGATATACTGTGGTTGGGTTTTCAAGGCCACTGATGCGTAAACAGCTTCTTCAACCCTGAACTTCCCTGGAGTACAGTCTGCTGTTTATTTAGATGTACAAAGAGATACAGATATATATGTGTTTATATACATGTATATGTGTATGTATAAATGTGTATATACGCAGCATGCACTTTTCCAAAGCTCTCATACATTTGTTAACTAACTGTGTGACACAATTAATTAATTCATTGTTTCAGAGTTCCAGTAGCATTAGATGAATGATTCCAGCAGAAACTTAGCCAAACAGATGATTTCAGAAACTTCTCTCCATGGCTTTGTCATTCTGGGAAACAGGTTTTTCTTGCAAAAAACTTTTTTTATAAAACAGATGGCTCATGTGAAGCACTTGAAATTCCACCAAATCAGAGCTAATAAAACCAGCCAGCTTCACTGAACCTGGTGGGTGCTAGGTAACTTGAAGGGGAAATAAATCATGTGTGAGGCTGACACTGCTAGTGGTTATTGCTTTGGATTTTTGCTGTGTCCCTTGTTTGTACGATTTGCTTTTAATTAAGCTTAGTCATCTGCACTGCACCGCACTGTGCTGGATACAAGGTAGAGCACACAAGTCTTTCTACTTCATTGCACTAGCCTCACTAACCATCACGAGCTCCTTACCCATTCTGTGATCGAACAGCACAAGGTGACACTCACTGTAAGGAGTTTTGTAAAAGGGAATGCCCTGCCAGGCAGTTCCTACGACTATGAAAGGGAGCAGAGCATGACATATTCCTCTGAAACTTGGACTGTGCAGGATTTAGGGGAGAAGAATGAAGGAATTTTCTTTAAGGAGCTCCTTTCTGTGAAAAAATAAAAGGCAGGTCTGGGTCAAGACTGACATTTTATTGACATTCTCTTAACTAGCATGTTTCTGGGAAATTTTAACAGACTAGTTTCTACATTTTAAGTCTGAAATGAACTTTTAGAACTTCTGAAGGCAAAAATGGAGGGAAAATGTTTCCATTTCTTTCAAAACAACAATCAAAACAAACTTCACACTGTCTAGAAATCTGCAGTTTATGAAGAGAAGAAAAAGAAAGAGAAAAAAGAAAATCAGAACTTTTGTTTCTGTCTTAAACTGGTATGAATTTGTACAATTTTCTTTTTATTTTAAATTCCAAATTTGAAATGAAATTAATAGTCATGTTCCTGTCACACTCTCCTTTTTATATTCAATTCAGTCACCCATGCTGGACTGGTATCAACAAGAAGAACAGATACATTATAGGTGAAGAATCAACATGATTAGCTTTTACTTTCAAGAAGTAAGTTTTTACTTAGTTCAAGAAGTAGTTCTGCTTTTAGAAACATCCCACAAAGACACCAAGCAGCCAACAAACAGCAAACTGACCTAGACTGGGAAATCAGTGTCAGCAGTGATATTTTTTGCCGAATTACATGTTAATTTCTGATCTTTGATACAGTAAATGTAAATCTCATCTGTAGGTGTACCTTAAATACCTGTAGGTATGAACTCTTGTAGGCACCTACATATAGACCTTAAATGTCAATGTCCGAACATGCAAACTGGTCTCTCTGAAGAAGAAAATTCAGAACGACAACGAAGGGTTTGTTGATGGCACTTTCTCTAGGCAATATTTAATGCTACTAGTTGTAAGGTGTATTACATGTGTGCATTTCTTCTCCCTTAGTACCTCCATTGGTCTTCATGGACCTCCTTTCAGAATTCCTCCACAAAGACCTGTATACTCCCATACTGTAGATGAAGTCCTGAAGGACCAGAGAAAACATTCTCATGAAGGAGAAAGAGGAGCCTGTCACCTAGCAACTTCAGAGTAACCTAGATGTGAGTTCTCCTGGGAAAAGGATACCCACTTAGATAGATCCCTTCTAGAAGGATTCAATATGGAAATGTTCTGATCTGCCTGGTTGCTAAGGGAATTAATGAGAAAATGGGCAATTGTGCCATGCTGCAGAAACATAACATTTTCTGCTCTGAAATATAGTGTAAATAGGATAGCCAGGGAGCTTTTCTAGCCAGGATTTCACTCAACAAAATGTTTCCAAATGGAAAACAAGCACATCCACTGGGTAGCAGTAGGTATCATGGAGGTTTCCACTGCCAGTCCCTTGCCAAAACCACAGGAAATGTCCTTTACCTCAGTAGGTGGTGGCATGCAGACAAATCTGCAGAGATTCTGAATTACACAAAATATGATGGGGTTCCCTTTCCCCCTGGCACAGCAGTAAGGCAGGCACTAGATGGGTAAAGGGCTTCACAAATGCTTCTCAAATGTCTGAAGACATCTTCAGAACAGGAAGGTTATTTTTTTGCCAGTTTACCAGGGATGAGGATTAGGAATAACTAGGTTGGGGGATTGGCTGTTGCCAAAGAGCCTGGCCAGAGGAGCTGGGAAATGCACCAATTTAATGATGGATCTAGGGACTGTCAGAAGGTAAGTACAGAAAACATTATTACTGTTCAAGGCCTCCCCTTTACAGGACATGTGAGCTAGCAAAAAACAGCTGCCAAGGTCCTGACTGAGCAGATGAGTCTGCTGCTGGGCACATATGTTGACTGAAGGCAGCTGGGATGCTCTACACAAAATTCCGTTATTTGTGTTTTCTTACTGGGATATCCATCCAAACCACTAAAGGTGAGAATTGTCCTTGTATTATTAAGATGCCTGCCAATTACAGAAGTATCTTTTTAAATTGTACTGGTTCTCCTTGACTACTCATGGACTATGCCTACAGAGCAGTTCTTCAATGGTTCTGCAGAAGGACAACTTACTTCTTCTGGATCATATGTGTATGATTTGGTCCACTTTCCTTGTACGTTTTCTTAGGGTGTGACCCTCAATGGATTCCAGATTAATACATCATTTTGTTTTCTTTTGTTTTGTTTTTATTTTACCCAAATGGTCTCCACTGGGGGTTGAAAGCCAAGCTGGTAGATTTTTCTTGTATTATCAGCCTTTGGAATGTTTCTCTCTCATTGTTTCAGCTCTCCTCCTTCATATTCAGCAGTGAAATGTGTAAATTGCACATTCTTTTTAAACAGTTTTAACCCTTTCATGTTACGCAAGACCTCAGAGTAAAGGAAAAGAATGTCCCTCTCCAGCTTTAATTACTTATAATTTTTACTATTAATTGCTACTGTGTTAGGCTTTATACAGAGACATAACAGGATGCAGGCTTTGCCTTTTATAACCATTTTCAGCTGAAAAGTAGGAAACGAATTTAGAGCAGGTACAGGTTGAAGAATCAAGACCTCAAGACCTTGCACATCTGTCTTGGTTTGAAAGACAGATGTCTGCAGAGGAAGGCAGGAGCCTCCCTTGAAATGGAAAGTGCAACCCCCTTCCCTCCTAATTATTATAATTTTGAAATTAACGGGCCTTCAGGCAAGGATATGGGGAATAGGAATAACAGTTCTTTACTAATATATATATATATATATATATATATATATATATATATATATATATATAACACAAGGCAGGGAAAAACAAACAACCCACTGGTTTACACTGACAGAGTCAGAAATACAACGTGACACCCTGTTAGGGTGGCAGTAGCAGTCCGATAAGATGGTGGCTGCAGTCCTCCTGAAGCGATGGATGTAGTTCTGTTGAAGCAGCGATCTTGTAAAAGGGTCTGGTCTTCCTCCGAAGGTCCAGTGGTAGGTGGGTAGGTCTTGTCCTCTGGAACTCCAGTGGGGGAAAAAACTCCTCTGGGAATCCAGTGGAAGAAGGCTGCTAGGGTGTTCGAGATCTCAGTTTTTATTTGGCATGGACTGCTTGGCTTCTTCCCCCCGGGCGGAGCATCTCACAATGGGATGGGGAGTCGTGAGGCAGTTCCTTGATGGGCCATTAACAGGAGATAGTCCAGGAGGGAGTTATCCATGGGTCAGGCGATAAGGCATTGTTGTGCCCATTGACAGAAGACAGTCCAGAGGGGGGAGGCAGGGAGCACCGCCCCACCTGGTCTCAACAGCTCCTGAAGATGGTAATAGAATACTTTTTTTTTTTCCTTTTGGCACATTTTACACTGGACAACATCACTCTTCTGACTGCAGTGCTAAGAAGCAGGAAGTTCCATTCATTGAAGAGCAATTTAGAAATTTAAAGCTCTCAACACTTCTGTGCAAATATCTATTTCACAGAGGAAGCCTTCAGCTATTACACACCTGATTCAGACATGTCAGTTTGATGTCTAATGTTTAATGGCCTGAACCTTGGCCTATGGGTCTGAGAGTTGGGTGCTTTAAGTATCTGCAGTTTTTGTTGACTTCATTTGGGTATGTAGGTGCCTCTCACTTCTCAAAACCAAGTTCTTAATGGTTTCTTCCAGCGAGTTTCTGTAAGGAAAAAAAAATTAATTCAGAGCTCATTAGTCCAGCCTGGAGATGTTTGGTTATCTGGATCATAGGCTTGGGACTTTCTCCTCTAAATATGTACATCTGTCTGTGCTCACACTAGGAGGAATAATTGCACTTCCCAGAACCAGATTTGCGTCTGCTAGTTCCAACCAAAGAGGGGAAAGAAAGAGCTAGCTTTTAAAAATGTAATTAATACTAATGGAAAATAAATAGATGCATATGTTCCCTGTAGCCCGTGATGGCCTTTTCTGAGAATGCTTATTCATACTTAACTGTGACAAGGAGTAGATGGTTTTCCAATGAGCAATCACCTCAAGCTGGAAGTTGGGAAGGAAAGGAGAGGAGCCAGATGACCTGAGCAGAGGGCTGAGCACCAACAAGATGAGAGCCCATCCTTGGTAAAGCCTATAATACAAGGACCTCTCAGCACAATCCCATACATCACAGGCCCTGTCCAACCATCTGCATATTAATTCAAAACTTTGCATGGAGCTGGCTCTACCCCTGCCACCCTTCTGAGCTGAACTGGAACCAGGCCACCAGCAGGGTCTGGTTTTGATTAACCTTCTCATTCATGCAGCATCAACCAGCTTAATTTTTTTATTATTGCTGTGAGGGAGAAAAATTAAAGAAGGACTTGCCTGGCATGGTGCGGCCTGCAGCTGTTTCATCTGAATTTCAGAGAGCGAGAGCAGAAATATGGAGAGACCTGGCTAAAATGGAAAATGTTAAGAGGGGATCGGGTACAGAAAACACAGCTGCTGCTGGGCAAGGGTCTGACTCCTGGGCCAGAAATCTGGATTGCAATACCCTCTCGGAAGCTTGGAAAGAACATCTTTATTGATTGATGTTTGTCCTTTTTCTTTCAGCCAAACCCTGTTTCCAGCTGCTTCAATGTTTTGACAGAGCCTCAAATTCAGCTTTCCTTTTTGTACTCTCTTTCCCTCCATTTTCAGTCTACTTTCTTCTTGACACAAGCAAAACCCACTGACAACCCGACAAGATCACAGCCTCTTGCCCTTGATCCTCTTGTACTGAGTCCTTGCACATGGCAGCGAAAACCCTCTGTTCTGCACCACATTTCTCCCTGCACTGAAAAGGACCTACTCTTGTTTAGATCATCTTGGGCTGGATGTTGCCTCACCCTAATGAGCTGAATGTCTAAAGTCACTGTAAAATGAGGGTCATTTTTGGGTCTTCTGCTTTATGCTGATATCCATTTAGCTTGTAACAGCCAGTTGTGCCCACTACACAAAGCACGTTTGCAAAAAAGGCTGATGCATCTCCTCAGAATACTCTTTGTAATGTTGATTGAGCTGGCCCCAGAGCCCAGGTTTGGTGAGTGATGCAACCTTTCACCTCCAAGTTCAACGTGGAAAATTACTTTCAGAGCTATTACTGTTATTCCAGGATGATGAATATAAGAAAAAGAAACAAACAGATATATATGTTAAAAGAAAAAAAAAATTTAAAAATAGACAGAAAGAGGCAAAAAACAGACAAAAAAGCAACATTATAATTCTTTCAGTGAGTCTTGTTTCCTATGTAATTGCAAGAAATGAAAAAGGGCCAGTTTCCCAGGTGAACGCTGCAGCGGTGTACATGGACTTTATTAGTTTCCCAGAGGTTTAAACAGAGCTTGACATTTCACATTTCACTGAACATTACACTCGTACAATGGGTTGGGTAGTATATTTTTGAGCCAAAATTTCTCAAACAAGGGCGTCTAACTCTCTGAAGCCAGATCCATGTTTGGGCACCTAAAATTTCTGAACACCCACAGCTTTTTCTGATTTTGATTAGATTTGTTTGTGCTCAGCACTTCTGAAAAATCCTTCTGATTTTATTTAGGTGCCTGTTGGCAGGGTTGTCTACACTTCAAAGAAAAAAAACATGGAGAGAGGAAGAAAATGGAAAATAAGCAGTATTCTTAACTTGAAATGACTTATAACAGAGGTTCAAATTCAACTTTAGGATCCTTTATTGGCCCATCCCAAACCATTCTGGATTGTTTTGGCTTCACTAGTGCTCTAAACGATGTTGACTAACTTAGGTTGTCTATGCCAAATTAAGAACATTTCTAACATTTATTTTTTTGCATAGATTTACTCTTTTGATTTCTGTATGCTACCTTAAGGACCACAGCTGGAACATTTTGCCCCAGGACCTTACTCATTGCACTCCAGGAGGAAATATGACAAAGAATGGAGAATAATGTTCTCTCAAATAAGTTCTCCTGCCAGTACCCAAGACCAGTTCCCAGCACAATCTGCACACAGGACGGCATGTAGTAGGTAGAACCAGAAACCCCTTATAGAAAGCTCATGCTCTGCTTTTTGGTACCTGCATGAAGAGCAACAGGAAAAAAAAAATGATTCAGTGTGGGTCCAAGGATTATATCCTAAAGAAGCTCTATGGAAAAGAGGCTAGACCAAGATAAGAAAAACAGCAGGAAGTTATCCAGTGCCCAGCAACGGGTGTCCCAAGGAGCAAAGCTGCTGGGACAGGTCATCATGGGACATGAATGAGGTAAGAGGTCCTTTCTCCTTCCAGTTTCTATGTCTCAGTTCCTCATATCTCCTGCCATTTTCACTCAATCCCTAGTCTTCCTTCGGGCAAATTTCCACTGGTTTTGCCAGAGGAAGCACTGAGTAACAGCTGAGTCAGGTTTTGAAGACTTGAGTGTGCAATCTTATACACGACACACTGCAGAAATATGCTTCACTGAGTGATGGGTTTGGGAGCAAGGGAAAGGAAAACCCCAGCTGCAGGTGCACCCCCTTCCCCCCAAGACCAAAGGACAGCAGAACTTTTTAATATCTCATAATATTTAGTTTAATTCTTTTCAAGGGGGAGGGGGAAATCTGAGCGTCAGATTATGTAACCTTAAAAAATGTGTTTCTACTTAAAAGCTAATCAACATCTCCCACATCAGACAGTAAACGTGGTGCTGTTGAGCAGGATTATTCCTGATCTCTGCTTTGTCTCAGCTGTGGATTAAAAAGTGTAATGTTATCCTGTTTAATATTTTAACCGTATGGGCTGCAATTTCATGGGCAATTATATGACAAGGGAAGTGCTCAGCAAGCCAGTATCAATACAAAAGATCTTCATTTCCCTAAAAGCCACATTGAAATCTTTTCCAATGGTAACAGGGGTCTGTCTCATCACCTCTCTTTTCCACAAACCTCTATTTCTTTACACTTTTAGTAAGCCATTTTTTTGCTCAGTGATGCAGGGAAGACTAGAACTGGAACTTGTACCTGCAGAGTGGGTGCTCAGAGCCAAATGCGCACAGCTACACGTACGAAGCCATTCTCAGCACATCAAGATAACAACCATATCCCACCCCACGGCCCTAGCCAACGTTCTCTATTTGAATCAGCTAGTGGTTTGTGCTTTTTCCTGTTTGATGTCTTGCACTCACACAGCAATAAGGATGAACACTGAGGAGAAACTAGGATGAATGTTTAGCTGGATGTCAAGAAAGAGTCTTGTACAGAGTGTATGGATCAGTTCTCTCGGACCCTTACATGTACTAGAATAGAATAGACTAGACTAGACTAGACTAGACTAGAATATTTCAGTTGGAAGGGACCTACGACAATCATCTACTCCAACCATCTGACCAGTTCAGGGCAGTGACTAATACTGAGTATTAGCAGTTCACAGTCCAGTCCCAGAAGTCACTGCAAAGCTGAAGTCTGTCCTGTGATGAACTTATTTCCAGCCTCAAACTGAACCTTCTATTCCTCTATCAGTGGCCTGCTCTGAGCAACTCGTATATTTTGTAAAGCTGAGCTCATTTAGTGTTGCTGTCAAGATGAAATGTTGCTAAACCCTGCATCAAAATTTTTTTCCAGCATGGTAACTTCATTCTTTTTACCCAAAGTTTTACTGAAGGTGTAATGCTGTTTGTTTCCTGTCATGTATCACAGCGAAATGTTGCTGTGCAGTCTTTCAAATAACTTGTAGCTCAGCCCACTCAGGGCATTTCATCTGTGATGTTATACCTATTAACTAGATATAACTAGTTTTTAAAATATTTTTCAATGAATTACATGAAAGTTAGAGTTATACAAGGGCTAAAATCTGTTGTCTTCACTCAGACAAAACTCACACACAAGCCAACAGGAATTTGGCTTAATAAAGGAATTCAGAATCTGACTCAAGAGTAAATGATTTTAATAACACTAATGCTACATTAATACAGTTCATGCAAAACACAGCTTTAATTACCATTTTTTAAGAAAGAGTCAAAAGATCTGTATAAGCAAATAAATTCAAAGTCTTCGTCCTAAATGGGAATTATATTGGGCTACAGACCACTCCTTGTTTATATATATATATATATATATATGAAATGAAGACAAGAAGTGTTTGGACTTTGTTATGGCATCTGCAAACTCATAAAAGAATGCAGATAAAGTAGTATGTATGCTCTCTGAGTGTTTGAGTTCCTGGTGATTTACTATGATCAAGGCCAGGAAAACTGTTTTACTGAAAAAGGGGGAAAGATACAAAGGCAGTGACCCAAAAAAGATCAGTTTCACATGTATCAAAGCAGACAGCTAATCAAGTCCTGGACTTGGCTGTCCCAGCTGGCTGTTTCCTAATGCCCTGTTGTTTTAGAGATTTGATTGGATGCCTCTGCATTTTTTAATGTTGCTAAATAAATGTAAATACAACTGCATAAAATATAATCATTGGCATGGTATATTTGAGCTCATGAGTTCCACACGGCTATAGAAATCTATTTCATTCACTATAAAACACTAACACTCTATGGATCATCTTTGTTTCCTTATTGTTTTTTCTGTGTGCAATGTATATAATTTCAAATTTGGACGGATTTTGAAACAGAAGTGAATACAAACACAGCATGAATGTAGTTTATGTGACTTCCCCTCCTAATGAATGTGCTCTTAAGCGAATGTACATAATCCTCATCTGTAATTTGGAAACAGGTTAAATACCTGTGAAATGAAAAATATCACTGTGTACTTTTATCAGTTTATTAAAAGAAACTGGTTTTCTCTCCATGGACCAGTCAGAGGAGGTGTGAGAGTTTCTAAAGACACAGGGAAGATGACAATTTTTTAATTAGGTTATAACTAAAAATAAAACTGGGCAGAGATTTTAGTGACTAGACTGTAAGATTGATCTGCCTTTAAGGTCCCCAAAGGGGAAGCTGTGCTTCTCTGGGTGCAGAGACAGAATTTGACAAGGGCCCACAGGAAATGATTCTGCTCCTAGGGAGGATGCACAATGGGATATTGCTCAAGTTTCTTCACAGCATGTGTTCCTACTGAGTGAGGTGTGAGGATTTTCACATCACATTCACCACACCACACTAGCACATTTTTGGAAAAGGGTGACCTGTTCTCTCATACATGGCATGTAAGCAGTCCAATGGTCACTGCCCAGAGCTGTTCCCAAATCCTTCTTCTCACCAAAGTACCTAAGTGCTAGGAAGGAAAGACTGGAAAAAGACTTCACCAAAAATGGAAGCCACCTGCACAAAGGGGACCTCTCACATACAAATGGGCAATTATTTTTCTGATGGTCACAAAGAACTGAAGTCAAGAAAGAGCATAATATGTTTCCTCTCATTAGGTTAGAATTAGGAGTTTCTCAGGCTGTTGGAGAACATTTCATTTACTTTTAGGGACTTTTTAACTACACAGATGCTTTTGCAAAGGAGGATTTCCAAGAAAAGGAAGGTTAAATCAAACCAACCAACTCTATCCAGTGTTACTAGGAAAGGGAGATAATATCACAAGTCAGAAACCCTGTTAATGTCATTTATATCAGAACACAGGCTTGTGGGCATGTGGCTATAGGGAGGTGCTGAGGTCTTTGCTGGAATAGCTAAGTACCCTGTGAGATGGAAGTTGTACCAGCATCCAATCTTCACATCTTCAAATTCTTGGCAACATGGGATCCATGACAATTAACTGATAATTATGAGGAACTTACCACAAAAGGCTCTCTTGCAAGAGCAGGCAGAATATGCTGATTTTTTTGTTTGCATAGATTTGCCTAGTGAGCCCCACATAGATAAGTCTCACTCTGAACTGACAACAATGCAGCTTGTATGCCTTTCTAGAACAGGCAGAAGTTATAGCTAAAATTCAGGAATCACTGCATACTAGAAGCCAGTTTAAAGAATAAAGAAAAAAAAAATGAAGTTGGCAAGAGACATAAGTTGTCTTTCAATATGTGGCAAGTTGTTATAAAGAGGTTGATAATGACTCTTTTACTATAGCAACTGATTAAAAGATGAGGGGAAAATATCCCAATTTACAGCAAAGAAAAGTTGGGTTGGAAAATAAGAAGAACATAACTGTAATAGAAACAAGAAATTTAGGAGGACATACACTCTCTTTTTGCTGAAGCTTTTTGAGGCTTGACTGCTGGCTATACAACATGTTCTTCACGTACATCTGCCTCATTGGAGGGTGGTAAAATAACGTTTCTCTTGAGACTCCTTCCTGTTACACAACACTGCAATCTCTGGTATTTTACAGAAAATAAATAATTATCTGTGACTATGTGGGTATCTAAACAGAGTACTTGATTTGGCCCAAAAAATGCCAGACAGAAAGCAGTAATTGTGCAGATTAAGTCCAGAACAATACCTCCCAGGAGTTTAGATTAATTCAGATATGGGACTTTGATTCCGCAGGTATTTTGGCTGGCTGGGAAATTAGGTCATTAACTATCATTATAATTTTAAAAGTTGTTTATGGAAGCTCCCTAGGTGCTTTCCAGGGATTCAGCAACTCCTGCACACTACTTAGAAGAGCTGACATGCTGTGATGCAGTCTTCCCAAAGTTTGGGGAGGTCTAGATCTGCGAATTTGACTATGACCATGTTCTGAGTAACAGCAGTTCAAAAAATGGGAAATTAAGGATTATTACAGTCTCCTCATCCTAGTAAGAGATTGGGAGAAGGAACCAGGACTTTCCCTTCTCCACAAGCGCATGAGAAGGGTTGACAGGGAAAGAGTCAAAGCCATGCTAAAGCTCACCCCATCAGTAGATGCATTTCAGCAAACATTAAAATCCAAAGGGAAGGGAAAGAACTTGCACTGGGTATGAAAATCCCAGAGGTGAGAGCAAGCCTTTATGTCAGGTAGAATTTGCCTCACCTTTTACACACTTCCCATAATTGCTCTTACCACATCAGATAATTACCTAGTCCTTCTGTGTTTCAGCTAGTTAGGGGCAGGGCTGCCAAAAGCTTGGAGGTTATCTTTGCTTAAGCATCCAAGTATTAAAAGGCTTAGCCAAAGCTTATCTCAGATTCTGGAGGCTTCGACGCTGGCCTCTCCATCAACTTCCTTTGCAGGATCCAAAACTTTTTCTCTCCTCAGTCACAAGTGGCCACTGACTTCGAGGAAATCCAAATATATCCTGTCCTTGTATTATCCAATTATCTTCAAAACACTGTTGATTACAGCAGCAGTACTGTTGCTAGAGATGGGCTTTACCTCTTCATCTGAGGCCTGGGTTGAACCTTCCCCAAGATGTAGATCCTGATTTCAGTTTGATTTAAATGGATTACGTAATAGTGCCTCAGCAGCATTCACATCTAAATCTGAACTCTGCAAGAATTCGATGATGTTCATTTCTGGCTCACTCCCGAACACTTGTATTCCTGCACCAGACGCCAAATCATACATTTTTTACCATCTCTATCTTTTTGGTTAACTGATAAAGTAGTCAAAATGGAACTTTACCAAACTTTCTGGCTTAAAATTGTCTTTCGAGTGAGAATGCACCAGGCACTTATCTTCAGCAATGAACAGTTTTGGAATTGTTTAAGAAGAAAAGTTCAGTTGCCTGAGGATAGTGGGAGGTGAGCCAAAGTGAGCTGAGTTTAGGTGGGAAAGAGAAATTATCAACAGGGTACCAGAAGAGAGAGGCACGTCCAAATTTGTTTCTCGGCCTTCAGTCCTGCCATTGTTTCTTCTTGAAATTTGATATTGTAAAGTCCAAAAAGGAGTTACAGTGCTGAAATTCCGCCTATCACTGCAAATATCTCCTATTTTCAAACTGTTGCAGGTTCCACTTCTCAGTAATACATTCCTCATGTAGCAGCATGAATCCATAGAAATAAACAGAAACCAGGATGGATTTCTTAAAACATTCAAATAATATTAGTCTTAAAGTATTAAGAGAAGCTGTTAAAATACTTGTGAGGGTGGGTTTGTTTGTTTGGTTTCTTTTTTCTTCTTTTGTTGTTTTGTTGGGGCTTTTTCCCCTCCCTGGCCTTCTTCTGTTTCCTTTTCAATGTTATCTTAAGCTTTCAGGTTCCCTTTCCCAACCATCTTCTTGGAAAATGGGCTGTCGTTTCTAAGCCATCTCCCCAACGATCAGCGGTTTATAAATGTTTGTTTTTCAAATACCTTAATTGTATGGTCTACCCAGAAGTGATCAGCACTGAAAATTATATTTCAGAGCTAAACACAACCAGATGGAGAGAGAACAGCCAGCCATTTGAAAAAGCCTAAAAAACCTTTCTGAGCTCCCCATGTGGTTTGGTTGATCACTGGTTAATTTCATAATGATTTCTCTTGCAGATGGGTGAAAATAATCTGGGTTTATATTTATCTATCAGAAGAAAGAGCCAGGCTTTCAAAGACAACACAGACATATCAATATCAGACAGGCTGTGGAACTGATACAAATGCAACTACTCCTGGCTTCACAGAAACATAAAACCCTTTTCAGAGGCAAAGTTTTCCTTTGTAACACATTCACATTGGACTCTTGGTTTTCATTAGCACTCAGTCATCCTGTTTGGAGACAGAGATCCTTTGCACCTTGCTTTTGCTCTCAGGTGGGTTGAATTACTTGCTTTTTTAATTCAGGGAGAAATGGAACAGCATACAGTGTCATAGGAGATATAAATTATATTGGGGAGAGACATTCCATGCCATCTACTGTATTCACACAGACTTTATAATGAAACATACACACCCTGTCCAATGCCAGACTCATCCTCAGGAATCCTTTTGCTGGCCTGGGTGAGTTTGTTCTTTCCTCTTGAAGCCCTTTTGAAGGGCAATTTATGTCCTGCTTTGCTCAAGTAGAGTTTTACATCATTGTCACAGCTTGCCTGTAAGGTCCTTGGACAATTCAACAAGGTGATGGAGGAGAGGTGAACGAAGTGGTCCTGCCATCATCCAATATCGTTCATATTCTTTTGTGGTTGAGAGTGGGACATGTCTTCCAGAAGACAGTGATGATGGCAGGAAATAACCCTGATGATCTGATAGCAGTTCCTTCCACTCTGGACAGTCAAAGGTATTTGTTCATTCTTGTGGCTTAGTGTGGTTGCAAATTTGGAGAGATAAAAGTTTCAGGAGTTACATGGAAAAGATGATGGGTAATAGGTACAAGTTACTCCTGGGGAGATTCTGACTGGACACAAGAGGAGAATTTTTCATAATGAGAACAATCAGCCATTGGAATGATCTCCTAGGGGAACTGGTGGATTCCCCAACACCAGACACTTTTAAGATTCAGCTGGACAGGGTGGACAGGGTACTGGGCCACCTTTTCTAGACCATGCTTTTTCCAAGAAAGAGTGGACCAGATGATCCCTGAGTTCCCTCCCAATCTGGTATTCTATGATTCTATGATTGAAGACCTAAAATCTTAATCAGGAGGCCAAACAAAACTCGCACTGTGGAACCACTCAGATGCAGCAAGAGGCAGTAAAGTCAGGCGAAGGGATGAAGGGAAACACAAGAGTCATTGGGATTACAAGTCCTTGCAGATGCATGGAGCAGAGCTTCTTTTGCAGTTGAGGCCCTGTTGGCCACCAGAACAATTTATATCCATACCCTGAACTTCGAGAAATCACTCAGAAAATACGGCTCTTGAAAGCTCCCTGGGCTGGACCTCAAAGTGGGCTTGTCATCAGAAGCCTTCAAAACTATATCCTTTCCACGACTTGCTGGGACAAGCTAAAATGAACTGGGGACTCAACAGGCCACAGAAGTAAATGACAACTGCAGAGACAAATAATTGTATTAATTTCCCTTGCCTGTGGAAAAGATATCATGTCCAATAAGCACTGGAAGAAGAACACAGGCTTTACAGATTTGCTTGTGAAGGGGATACAGAGAACTTTTTTAAATACACCTTTTTCTGTTCAGCCTGGTAAGATATCTATAAATGTTTACATGGTTTGATACCCCTACAGCTTCACAGCTGGTGTCAATAAGTGCTGGTGCAAGCAAGATCTAACTCAGACACTTGGTTTTACATGTTGCCTGAGAGAAGACAGGCACCTTATACTTCAAAAAAAACAAAAATAAATAAATCAACTACAAAGACGTTGCCTCAAGCGGAAGCCCTCTTCAAGGCTCACATTTAATGGCACAAGTGAGCAACTGCAGAAATAAAATAGGCCCTCAAATACACAGGCAACACTCCACAGCGTTTCTTACCAGAAAGTGTCCTTCTGGAGCCTCTGCAGCTGTTGGAAAGATTCTGATATCCTCAATTCAAAAGGAAATTCTCGCCTGAACAGCAGCAGCCTGATGGAGTCCGATATCTCTTCATGGAGATGCTGAACTGAGAAGCGGGTCTGGGGGAGATGAAAACAGGCGAGCAGAGGGATAGGGGAGGAGAGGGCTCAAAAACCCCACAAACGCCGTGAGACTCACTGATTTAAGTGTAAAAAAGCAGGCTGTGGAGTGAGTGGATAGGTCAGAGAAGGAAGTAAAAGGGAGGTTGGGGAGGCTGATTTCTACAATCCTGCTTGCAGGCAGAGGGGACAATTTTGCTTGTCACTGAAATCTTAGAGGAACACAAGACAAATTAAGTACACTTGACAGGAAATATTGTTGACAAGATATGTATGATGGAAAAGAAGGTAAGAAGAGAAAGAATATGTTGACAAATCATAGGTCCATTCAGCTTGAGGTCTAAAGTAAGTACTACCGTGGTATCAGAGACCACTACATTTCATCTACTATCTCTTATTACACCATCAAGGCCCTTGTCTTTACCCTTGTCAGTTTTTCATTGCTTTTTATGCCTCTGTGCGCTATTAAGGTGTAGAGAAATATACTAGCTACCTCCCTGACTGCTGCAAATTAATAGACAAGAGAGAAAGTCTGCAGTCCAAAGGAGAGAGAATAGTCTTAAACAAGACTGCCCTGAAAGAAGTAGTTATAATGGGCTGGTGCACAGCTGCTATGCATCAGGGCTCTCCCAGGTCTCAAAAGACTTGGCGAATAGAACTAGTGAATAACGAGGTTTTTCTGTTCCACTACCAAACAAAATATTGCTGGAAAAAATATTTTATTTTGGACTGAGATTATTTTATTTTTTTATTTGAGGACAAAAATCCCAAAATTAATTCTGGACCAAAGAATAATATTACACCTTGTTTTGAAGTGATTCAACACTTTTTAAATCTTCTGTGAAACGTTTGTCTTTAAAAAGATCAACTTTAAAATAAAATATAATTTCAAAACAAGAAATACATTTGATAACGTCAAACCAAAATTTTTCATTAATTTAGAAAATATTCCCACTTCCTTTGACTGAAACTATTACCTAAATGAGAATGGAGTTCACAGATAGCTTACATTTCCTTTGCAAAACTTAAGCCTCAGTGGCACTATATGCATACAGATCTCCTAATTAGCACTCTTTTCTGTACTATTATAACATCTATTGCATTGTTTCTTTTATTACAATGTTCCTGATTTATAGGGATTTTAACATCCCTTTCCAGCCCATCTACCTGCACTAATTCAGGATCAATTCCAGCTGTTTCATCCCTGCAGATGGTTCTCTAATTGTTCTTAAAGACTTCCAGTAATCCACCTGGAGGAACAACACCCCAAACAATGCACTCAAGTGATTCAGTGCCTTCTGATTATAAAACTTTTTTTCCCCTCATTCCTACCTGGGATCCTCTCCTGTTGTTTAAGCCATGACTTTGGTCTGTCATGAGCATGGAGAAACAGAGCATCCATTTCCTTTCTGCAGCATCCTTTCATATACCTACAGTCTAGGATAAACAATGTGTCTTTCTCCAGGTTTCAAGACTTCTGACCTTATTCACCTGTCAACTTCCTCCAGTTGATCTGTATCTTTTTTGGCATCACAAGTCCAAAATTACCCATAGGACTTTGGGAAAACCTCCAGCTAAGACTTTATCAATGCTGAACTGCAGGAAAGTGTTACTGCACATATTTTGCAGGTGAGATTTGTGTTTATCCATCCACCGCGCTGTTTGTCTTTTTTGTGATATTATGACACCATTGACTTATGTTCAGATTACGCTCCACTGCAGCCTCAGACTCCCACTACCCAGAGAGCATCACCAACCCCATATTTGGGAAAATTGTATTTGCTGCCTAAGGCATGAACCTTTTTACTGATTCCTACTGAAGACCACCTTTTTTTTTTTTCAGATCATTTCTCCAGTTCGTTGTAATCATACTAAACTCTCCTCCTGCTTTCCAGCATTTGCAGTTACCCCTAGCTTAGTGTCACCTGCAAACTTAATAAAAAATCTCTGTATTACATCATTCACTGATGAAAATATTGAATAGTAGAGGAAGCAGGAACAAACCCCTGTAGAACTTCATTCCTATATCCTTCCATTTTGTCAGTGAACCATTGATAACTAAGGAGTACGATTTTCCCACACGTTCAATTACTTGCCCACTCTAACCCTTTCAGAGCCACTACTTTTCAGAACAGTCCTCTTTTTTGAGAGTATCTCTAAAATTATGTTTGTTCCCATATATGCACTTCACTTGAATAAGCTCAGTTTATCAAGTATCTTGATTGCTACATCTCTACCTTTTAAATCAAAGTCTCACTTCATTTTCAAGAGGAAAAAATATCTACAGAACATCTTGTGAGGGGCTGAAATACTGGTTTTGTTCTCAATCAAGTTAAAACTAGGCTAACATTCAGATTTCTACCTATTTTTCATCTTTTTCATTGCTTCCTTCCATGGCAGGAATATTTGTGTGTGGGAGGATTGCTCTGTGCTTTTAAAAAAATAAAAATAAAATCAAAAAATGAATGAACACTCCTGCTAGTTCTTTGCAGTTTTATCTGATCAAGCTACTGGATAACACCAGCAAAAGATTTGATTCATACATTTCCTCTTTTAACTTCTTCTCCAGAAAACCTTAATTTGTAAAAATGCCTTAATTCATAAGTTTTTGTTGTACAGCTGTTTAATCATCTCCCATTTAGTGTGGAATTTGTTGGAATTAGAGTGACTTGTGTTTGAAATGAGCATGTTGGGCAAGATAAAGTCCTTACAATGGTCCGTTATCATTCCACAGTGACATTTGCTAACCAAGCTCATGACCTCATCAGAGAATGAAATTATGTTGGTTCTACATGGCCCATTTCTATTAAACCATGTTGACTGACATTAAGTAGATTTGTTCTCTGATTTTCAATTATTTGACTCCTGGATTTGTGTGGGTTTTTTTTTATTTTGCCTAAGACTGGTGTCAAGCTAACGGACTTACTATTAGTTGGGTCATCTTACTTGGCCGTTTTGAATATTGGCACAAAATTAACTGCTCTGATCTACTGGAATTTACTGGGTAGGCCAAGTTTCATTTGAAACTAAGATAAATTGGCTAGAGATCTCTTCAGACAACCCTTTTAGGCGTCTTGGGTGCAAGTTATTCAGGCCTACTGATTTCAAAATATTTATCCCTCTCTGAAGTTGTTTAAAACCATGCTTAGTTACTAATGGACTGGGATATGAGTTCACTATTCTCATGTCACAGGAGTGCAACATCCCACTTCTTTCTAAATGTAGAAACATTTACAGAATATGTTTGATTTTTCAATGTTGTTGCTAGCAAAAATTTTACTACTTTGATCTAGCCATGGGCCCCTATCACTGTGATGAATCAGTTGTGATGTTGTAAAAACTCTGCAGTTCTCAATGCACAGGAAAGGAAGAAAACCTCACAGTTTGTTGTTTTGTCCAATAAGTGTAATTTATGCCTACTGGATCCCATTTTCTTATCTTTCCTCCATTGCCACTTGTCCTTTCATTGTCCATGGAGAGAGATGCTGGATCCACACAGTGTAAGCACACTACCTGCCTAGAAGTGACTTTTCCAACTCAGAGCCAAGATGCAATAACAGGGAGCAGAACTGTGCTACTGTTGCCTGCAAGTGCCTTTCATAAATAGATACACATGACCAATACTACCTAAGATCCAGATAATTTGTGGATATAACGGTCACTGTAGATCCAGATAATTTGTGGATATAACGGTCATTGTAGTGACCAAATCTCTCCTCTCTTCCACCAACCTGACCTTGTAAAGACACAAAGCTCCATTGTGTCTTTCAACAACTGAGCTGTTAGGACAAATGTTTTTGTGGACAGATTTCTCTTTCCATGGGGCAAGATATATATCTTAAAGCAGATCTTCTCAGGGAGACTGTTCTGTGTTGATTTATGTATTTCTACTTAGCCATCACAATCCAAACTCAAAGCCTTAGACAAAAAGGACAATGCGCTGAGGAGAATCAGAAAGCAGAGACACTGAATTGGCTTCCACATATTAGAGACCTTGAAAGAACCAGTGTCACAATTCAGTGCTGGAGACCAAGTAAAAAAAAAGTCATGAAACAAGGCTAAAAAAGATCTTCTGATTAATTTGCAGTCAGATTAGCTCATGTAAAATGAGCAGCACCTGCCCATGGCCTATGCATGGCCATGGCAAACATGAAAGATGTGCGTGCAGCCCTTTGGCTAGTCCAGGAGGGAAAAGTGCATGTCTGGATGACATTCACTGGTTTTACACATTTCTTAGTCTTGGGAGATGCTTTACCCCTAGTTACTGTCACCCAGAATGTAAGATATTCCTTAATCTTTCCAAGTTACACTCATGAGACTTTCTAGGGGCATGGTGTTACTGAAAGCAGATCAGAATAAAGTGTCTTGTATTCCTTCTGTGCTGTGCATATCCCTATTACTCTTTCACACTCTGGATACTGCTCCATCTCAGGAGCAACTCCAGGTGCTTTCTTAGGGCAAACTGCCAGGTGTTCTGTGCTGTCTGGGCACTATAGGCAGGGCTGAAGATTTAGTCCAAGAGCTGTTATTCTCCATGGGGAAAGGAGGAGGTCTCTCTGGATTTGGACTTCACATTAAAGCCGATGCTGAAGGCTCACCTGGCTTTGTTCAGCCAGCCATGCTGTTTTTGCAGGTGCAGAGTACTGAGCCCTGAAGGGCGGAAGGTTAAACAGTCATGGCTTTGAGCAGGGAAGCCACTGCCTCATAGAGATAGAAGGGTTAAACCAAGCAAATTCCCACGGGGAGGAGGGAAAGAAAAAGGAAGCTGCATGCAGTAAAAGTTTCTCTTGGTGTTTTATACATGAATAATGGTCCCCCTGGGGTTAGCTCCTGGGTTTAGAGAAGGATGTTATCTCGTCTAGACGTACGATCTGAACATCCCCAAAGAGCTGGCGCCTGAATCTCACAGGAGACAAAGTTTCCCCCACTGACTCCCATGGGATGCATCCAAAAGATTTCTATTTCAGAAGCACCTGCAGGTAGATGAGAGGAGAAAGGGGAGGTGGGAACAATAATTCAGACTATCTTCTATGGGTGTTTTTGCTTTTTAATGTAAGTAATATCCAAACTCCTGGATCTCTGCATGCAGGGACTGTGAAGTTTTAGTAGGCTCATAGGTGCCTAATATGAGGAAACATAAGCAGAATGCCCTCTAGGGAGCCTGGTGCCAGCTTCATATGAGATCAGTTCATGATTTGAGTGAGCTTGGGACAAACTCAAAGTGACTTTCAGCCAGTTTCTGGTGTTAGGAAGACAGAACGCAACCCTCCATAGATCAAGTATGTCCTAGTGTTTCTCAGGATCGCCTTTGCTCATCAGATAGCAAAGCCAGGGACTAGAAAACCCTGGGTGTGATTCCAGACCTACACTGTCACCTAGGGAAGATCACTCTGTGCAGTACTTCTAATTACTAGCTTTTAAATATAAGAAGAGCCTATAAATCAATTTATTTGAGCACTACTGCTCACAACTGGAATTATTTTACTCTTTCTCTGATCAGTCCACCTCAAAAAAATGCACAGGAATGATGTTTCTTTCAGCTTCACAGATGCATTTGAGAGGATGATATTTAAGCAACATACCAGCATGAATGGAAAAGATAGTGCAATATTCCCCTAGCTTTCTTGCAGTAGTTTTCCTCCACCAGCTCAGCTCAACGGAAAGACTCCTTTGTGCTGTGAGGCTCAAGGACTTTCCTTGTTCAGCCAGCCTTTAACACTGGCCTTGATCTTGTTTTTCCACTAGCATCCTGTATCTGTTCAGCTGTACTTAGAAGAAAATTACTCTGATTTTGGTGGATATTTTGTGTCCTCCTTTGTCATGCCAGCATCAAAGCTTGTTCACAAATACTTGGTTGCACTCCATGTGCAAAAGGCTGATTTGATATTTGAAGCAGATTTCTGATTAAATCAGCTAGGGGCATGCAAGGCATCCACATATGTACATCTCTCTACACCATGTTTCGCCTCAAACATTGCACATAGTTGAAATTATTTAATGCTATGTGAAAAAATCAGCAGAAGACAAAAGAGTAAAACAAGGCATGGAGACTTCAACCACTACATCAAACATTGCCTTAGCATAGGTGAGTACCAGAAACATGTCATTCATGATTTGCTGAATAGAAGGAAATGTCTGTGGCTAGGTTTAGGGTATTTTGTGACATTACAGATTGGAACTTGATGTCCTGTTGTCTTTGGGTGACTCATGTAGGCAGTTGCTCTCTCATTCTTTCCCTTTCTCTGTCTCAGTTTCTTAAAATGGCTATAATAACACTTCCTTGCCTGCTTCCTGCTTTGTTACCAGAGACACAGACCCTCAAAATACGCCAACAGAAAGACTGATAGCCTTTAAAAGAAAAGTAAGTCAGGCAGGTTCTCTGTATTCAGGTCATGGAACCGCAACAGAAACATCAGAAAAAGGACTTTTTGGTGCTAGGCTGAGAAAAAAGTCCTAGTGGATGTGACAGGATGAAGCCACAGGGATATAAAAAAAGAATAAACTCAAGTGAAAGACATGGTACAACAAAGATTTAGATTGCAATGAGTAAGTCTTAGGAGTAAGGATACAGGAAGGATACTGTAGAGATGTTAGCTGAGTAAGTGCATGAAGAACGAGAATGTTCTCAGATAATATGGAAGAATGGCAAAGTGCTTAGAGATTTCAGAGTGTCTCACCCCCTCTGAAATTAATGCAACTTGGCTATCTGAATACCTCCAAAACTCTGGGTCATCATGTCTATGGTTATGCATCCCCCTGCTCACTGAACCAGGCAGTTTATCAATGTTGTACTGTTGCTGTAACAACTGCTTTTAGGAAAAAAAAAAAAAAGTCAGCTCTCTGTCATTCCATCTGAACATCATCCCCAAAGTCTTTTCTCTGCTATGAACATGGAGTCTGCATGCACGTGGCCTGGACTTTGTTACACATAGCTACCCACCAGTGATGCTGTGAAACCAAATAGTGAGCTCAGTGCAGTTCCCACTGGGCAGGTGTCCACATCTGAAAATGCACCATTAGGACAGAATGACCTTAAGGAAAGCTAGAAAGTGACCTGACAAAGGAATTTTCTTCTTCTCTTTTTAATTTTTTTTTTTTTGTCTTTTTGCTTCCTTATTAGTAGTGAAAACAGGCTTAAAATTTTCACCTCATAAGCTCACAGCAAGATCAAATCTGATCTTCCTTTATTTTTCCCACATTTTGCGTAACTTTAAGTTGTTCAATTTCCGTCAGAAGTGCAAAGACATTAGTTCTTTAGTAGTATTTTCTCCATTTGGTTGAAAACAACATTTACAAATTCCTGTCAAGACTGCTCTCAGTCTTCTCCTGGGTGACCAAAGCAACTCTTTGGGGAGAAGGATATTCCCTCAGTTGATTGCTGGGAAGCATTCTGCATAGCCTCCTGAAACAGGGTAAATGTTAGTTTTTACTTTACAGTAAAGCATTTTTCTTCTATCTATAATATGTATAATTCTCCGCATAACCCTGCGTATACATTTGTGGCTCTTTGCCATCCATTCCCAGTTCTGTTGACCTTTCTTTTTTTTATTTGTTTTTTTGGTTTTTTTTTTTTTTGGGGGGGTGGGTGTTGGTTCCGTTGTAGGCTTCCCTTACAGACATAATTTTCAATAAGAGGGGTACAACGATTTTCCCCAGTCATACATCTTTCACCTTCATAAGCCATATTCATGCAGATCCACATCTTTAAAGATGTGGACACGAAAACAAGGAGCATGCCTGCCACTTGTGTATAAAAGATCATTCTTGCTTTGTGTTCATTCACCTATCATGACCAATCCAGGGGAGATACATAGCTACAAGTTCTTTCCTCTACCTCCTGTAGGTTTCTAACCTAGTGTCTGCCTGTATCCAGTATATCTGTATTTTGTAACAATGTGGCTGGGAAGTGATCTTTGATAGCAAAGAAGAATATGCAAACAACCCCTCACTCGCAGAGCCATAGAAACACTTAGGAGGATCTTGGGGGAAAAAAAAATACAAACAAAACAAAACAAAAAAAGCCAACCCAAATATTGCCATTTATTTCTTTTGCAGGACATCTCTCTCTCTTTTTCTCTTTTCTTTTTCTCCTCCCTTCTTTGCTTGATCAAGCAAAACGTTGCATTGCAAGAAGATTCCTTCCTACCATGACTCTTGGAGATTTTACCGCACAAATGCAGATAGGATTTAAGTAAGGGAAAAATTCACTGTGATGAGGCTATTTGCAGGAGTGGGTTTTCTTAATCTGTTTATGGTTTACAAATGCAATCCCTGGAGAAGCTGTTCACTAAACCCATGGCCCCAGTCTAACTGTGGACTTTGCAAAGATATTGAATTACCTGTCTTTGTTCCAAGAGGGATTATTACTGAATGGCTATTTCACTTCTATATTGCAGGATTAGTTTCTAAATTTGCCAATTAGTGCTTGCCAATTAGTGCTGTCATATAGTCCACAAATCCTGAAAACTTAGTTGCTCAGTCGGAAAATGAATGTCTCAGTATTTTGCAAAGACGTCTTCCCACATCTTCCATCCCTTCTACGTTCTCTGGGTGGTTGTTTACATTTTAGCTCTGTAAAAGGTCAAAATCTGGGCTGGATTGATTTATTTACTGAAAGAATAAGAACAGCAACAGCAAATGATTCTTCCTGGTGAGAGCATAAACTAATACCCTGGAGGTCAAGTTTGAAACAGATTTACTAGAAGACAGTGTGAACAGCCATGTTGTTGTGCCAGCCCAGTCCATGCATTATCACACACACACATCAACCGCTGTACAGAGCCGCCTCTGATCCAAGCCCATGCAACTCTGTGAACTCATCTTGTCGCAGCTTAGAACCATGGGAAAAATTTTCCATCAGAGTTTATGAAAGGAGGTCATCTCCTCAGTTGACCCCATTCCCAAGAAGGATTGCTTTTTTCCTGTGTGCAGCTGGGAAGGAGAGGCTGGGCAGGCACCAAGTTAAACTAGTAGGAGGCAGGTTCAAATCCAAAAAAAAGGTGTCTTCTCTCATAACAGGTAACTTAGCTGTGGAACTTCTTGCCTCAGGACACCAAATTCAACAAGTGATTGGAGCAGTTCATGAGGGAGAAATATGTGTAAAGCTTTTACATACAAAGTCATCCATGTGACTGGAAACTGAGAGCAACCAGAGGAAAGACAGGATTGCCTTCTGCCCGTGCTCTTCTCATGGCACCCACTGTTGTCTAGTGTCACAGGGGAACTTCTATGGATGGGGATGGTTGTTTGGCCTTAGCAGCAATAGCTGTTCTTGTCATCACAGCAGCAATCCCAGTCCTCCAAGGTGCAAATCCGCCAGTCAGGTTATACCCAGTAGGTAAAGACCAAGGTTGAAATGATTGTAGCAATAACATCCTTATAGCAGTCCAGCTGCATTTTAATGGTCCAGTAGGAAAGATCCTTGTCTGGCATAGACCTTTGTCCTCAGGAGTGTGGACTTCTGTTCAAAAGGATGATTAAATGCATCAAAGCATTACAAGCATGCATGTCTCACAGATGGTTTTCAGTGCACCCTATCCACCACCAACTTTCTTTTCTTCGGATGGCTCTTCCTGAAACAACCACTGCAAAGGCATAAAATGAGGAGCATCCTAGGTTGGAAGCATAAAAAAGAATTAAACAGAACAGTTCTTTTTTTTCATGTTTTGCCAGAGCCACACTGGTGTTCAAGCCTTTTCCCCCCAGCTACCCAATCTTCTACATCCTCTTCCCTAAACACTGCAAGGGACACTGTCCACGGAACCAGACACAGCATTAACCATACACCACCTTTGTTACTGGTTTATTCAAGAGGGATATGGAATTATTACTAGAAAAGAATCCAAACCTGCAGAGCTGGAAACAAGGTTTTACTCCAAAGCTGAAATATCCCCAGTGGGCCAGGAAGTTTCAGTTTAGCAATCTGGTTCAGCCCCCTTACTAAAACAAGCCTGAACCTGAGAAATTCTAATCTTGATTGAAATCTAAAGGTGACCTTTATTTTTACTTTTTTTTCCAAAGGAGGCTGAATTTGAGTGCCCTGGCTCTGAATCACCCTGCAGCTTCCTTGCCCTGACAGGCGGTTTGTCCTTTCCAAGATGGGCTGGACACTTCCTTTCCAAGGGAGGGATCCAGAGAGCTGGGTCACCATGTTTATCGTGAGGCAGAGCCATGTTGCTCATCATGCTGGGTATGGACGGAATGTCTCAGTGAGAAGGAAACCAAGGCGCCAGATCTGATACTAAAGTGGGGAGGAGCTTCCCTACTAGGCGAAAAAAAAAAAAAAAGGGAAAAAAATGAAATAAAAAAAAGGGATCATTAATATTTTTAAAATGTACTTGGCAGGTATTTCTCTTCATCCCCTCCACTGTTATTGCTAATCTGCGTGTGTGGATAAGTTGCTTTTGCTCCCTTGGGCCTGGTGTCTTTTTGCTGAATTCTGCGCTGAAGCTTGAATTAGAGATGGGCCCAAGCCCAGCCCCACCACCCCCAAGCTCTGGATACAGATTCTGCTCTTGTGGCTTAGGCCCCATCTCTCTATAATCCTGGGCTAATGATTTCACCATCTACTGTCATCACGCCCATGCCTGGAGCTCTCTCCCTCGTTCAGCCTGCCAGACACAAATACTCCTTCTCCTTTTCACAGCCCTCTGGCCATAAAGCCCACACAGGCAAAGGATTGACAGTAAAATCATAAAATCATTGTCACCTACACCCTGACCCCGTGTTCAAGCTGGAAGGGGTGGTGGGCTGCATTGCACTGGACCAACAAATTGAACCAGCATTTCTGGAGGTGGGAAGATCACGCCGCCTCTCCGTGGTACAGAGTTGCCCCTTGCCGACCTCCCTGCCTGCCTGCAGCTACAATAAGGAGCAGGATTAGGACATGGAGAGTGTGATCAGGGCTTCAATGTGGCCCAGGATCTCAGATTACTTTAGCGTCGCCTGGTGGATATTGCTAGCTAGTATAATTTAAAGGTAAAGTTCAGGCAGGAAAAAAAGAGACCAGTGATAGGACAAAAGGTTACACTGCTGTCTCTTGAAACATTTGACACGTTTCCCAAGTACAGTGAAGACCAGGTTTAAATGCAAAATCTGTGCTGTCCTTCTGTTCCAGAATCATGTTTTTTATGATATGTCCCTGTATATGACCATCTAAGAAAACATATGCCACATCACAACTGCTCTTTGGAGCTTAGAAAATAGACCCCAGATGAAAATGAGACCTTTTATAATAATCACAGAATCACAGAATGTTAGGGGTTGGAAGGGACCTCGAAAGATCTAGTCCAACCCCCCTGCCAGAGCAGGACCACCTAGAGTAGGTCACACAGGAGTGCCTCCAGGTGGATTTTGAATGTCTCCAGAGAAGGAGACTCCACAACCTCTCTGGGCAGCCTGTTCCAGTGCTCTGTCAACCTCACAGTGAAAAAGATTTTCCTTTTCCTATGACAGAGGCAGTCACATCACAGAAAACTATCATAACAGTATAATTTTCTTACACTACTGCTGGGGGAACTAAAAGGTCTTGATTGATGTTTTATAGGTGAGGAAATTGAGGCAGAGTAAAGGACTGACTCTTTAGCTCCTCACAGCTTGTACAGGCATGTGTAGAAGCTGAACAGCAGGTGATGAGAGCCATTCAACGTATTTCACCTCATTCCAAAGTGGCCAGAGGATGATGGGCTCATTTTTATATTGGCAAGGCATCACAGGGCTGGGGAAGTCCATGGAGACAATGGCTGGCTGACCACCCTGTGAAGAACATCTTAGCCTGGCATCAGGGCCAGGGGTGGAAGAGCCTTACATAAGTGAGTCCCACATATGTCTCTTCCCAGAGGATGGACTTGAGCTGTGAAGCAGCTTTCATCCTTCTAATCGTGGCCATTTTATTCCTTGTTGATCTAACTCTGCCCATTACTGTCTCTCCCTTGGAAAGGTCTGTTTCCTGCTCAGCCTTCAGTCTGGAGTCCTGCAATGTCTTTTTGGCAAGGAGCTCCACAGATGTCCAAAGAGAATGAAAAGGGTTCTGCTGTTTTATGTCACTGCCTGGTCTGACTTTTGTCTGCACTCTGTGCAACCTGTCTTTACAGGGGTCCCTGGTCCTGTCAGGACCAAATCTCCAACGCTCAGTGCACCAAATCCTGGCAAAGGGTTGTTTCTTACCAGCAAAGGATGAGCTGGGTAATGCCCTGGGGAACTGGGCCTCACCGAGTTGTATTTACAGACATAGGCAGGGAGCTTGACTGCAACATCACGGTGCCTTATTCTATTACAGTTAACTAGCAATGTGCTGACAACAGTCAAGCAAGAGATGCCCACAGAAAGGTCCCCTCTTTGCTCAGGGTAATCACCATGCAACAGGGCTGTGTATAAAACATGCGGGGAGAGGAGGTGTTGAGAACCAGAGAACTGCTCTAAAAAAAGCTCTGTAAATAACATTGAGCATATTAATCAGGAAGTAAAATTTTTAAAGGGATGTACAGAGAGTGCTTACCCTAATTCCACCTTTGCAATTTTGCTCCAAGGAACATACATGCTTCTATACATATGTATTTACTTGTGCATGATAATTATTTGCTTATTTATATAGCTAGATGGACAGGTATCCTGCTGTGCCTGTTGGTAACAATTCAACGGCCTACCAGCATCAAATGTCTTTCTAAATCTGCTCTTTCAATTGAAGAGGTTTTGGAGAATGCCTTGCCTGATGCATGCATGTTTGCATTTGTTTCTCATGTCTTTCTAAAATGGAATTCCATTCATTTCTGTCTTTGTTAAGGAGGGGGTACAAAGAGAGAAAAAGGTATAAAAGAAAAATAAGTGTAGAAACCCATTCAAAAATAGCACTTCAGTCTTTGACTTGTCCTTAGAGCTGCATGTGTATTTTAGAAAGGGAAAGAAATAATTGCTGAGGCTTTGAAAAAGGTCAATAATAAAAAAAAAATAAATCGTGTAGATCCCATCAGCTGGTAGTTTCTGCCTCCTCCATGAAAAGGAAAAGAGGAAGGAGGAGGGATTGCAAATGCACTCGTAAACTGTGGGACGAATAACAACAACAATCATGTCCAGCTCTTACACAGTGCATTGTGTCAGCAGATCTCACAATAGACTTGCAAAGAAGATTCCAAAATAATTACCTTTGTTTTCCAGAGGAGGAAACATCTTGGCACAATATCACTGGTCTGGTGGCAGAGACAGGAATAAAATTACAATTTTTGAAGGCTGAAAGCACATCTGAGCCAGGAGGGCACAGTGTCATATTTGCCATTTCTAACCCTGGGTGCTTATAGGAAAATTACTGAAAATGAGTCAAGATTAGTGGAAAAAAAGCATCCTTTGTTGTTATAAGCATTTTAACAGTTTGTGGGTAAAGGATGAGAAGTCGATAAGACAACAGCAGGGGCATAACTATCGCAGAAAAGCAATGCGACTGCCCCTTCTTTCTATTATCCCTTCTCCAAAAATACACTATGCCAGCTCTTTCTGTGACAGCTATAACGTAAACCTGTAAAACATTTTTTCCTTATATTTTAAAATCAAGTACCTGTCAGGCTAGGCTCTGTGCAAACGAACACCAAACAGGACAGTCCCTGATCCAGAATTTCAATGTCTGCAGAAAGCATGTCAGTATGAAGAAGCAACACAATGAAGGGTAAGCAGAACAATTTATACTTAGTACCCAGTCCTACAGAGGAATGTTTTGCAGCCATAAGGTGATCTAGATTTTCAGAAGAAAGTTTAGAGGAGCTGGTGAGTTCATGAATGTGGCTCCATGTTTAGAACAGGCATCAGAAAAGAGAAGAGGCTAAAGAGAAAAGGAGGCAGAAAAGAACTCAAGCTGCCATGAAACAGCAGAATGAAGACTCCCATCCATGTATTGATGACGTGTAAAGACCTGCTAAACTTTTGTAGTCTTGAGGTGTCCAGGGAATGCATCGCTGTTAGGAAGAAGAGTGAAAGATAGATTCCCCCAGCAATTTCAATCTTTTCCCTCTTTTGAGGAGACTACCCAGGTTGCCAGGGCAGTGCTGCTCCCATCTGGACACAAAGTTGGCCTTGGTTCAGTTATAACCCATCTACATTACTCTACAACATTTCTGGCAAATCAGTGCTTGATTCAAATTAAAGCAGAGGTGAAAAATGACCTTAGCCACACATGTAAAAAATGCAGTTGTAGATTGCTATATCAACGAATTATTAACCACTAATCTGTTTGGGTGACAACAATCCTGGCTGTGGTTAAAACAGCTCTCCATTGCCAGATGAGCTGCTTCTCTGTTGTATAGTTACTAATGAAACTGAATGATCACAGATTTCAATTCTACAAATACAGTTTTGACGAATGCAAAGTAATGCACATGGCGTGGAGAGAGAATCACTATCCAGATGAGCTATAATTTAGCTGTTTCTATTCACAAAGAGATCTTGGAGCCATGATGGTTGGTTGTCTAAAAATGTCAGCTCAGTCCCTGCTGTCAGTCACAGAGACCCACAGAACATCAGGAAAGCAACTGAGACAGAACCAGAGAATACAGTTTCACCATGGTATAGACCGAGGGTGTGTGAGTGGAGTTCTGGTCCCACTCCACTAAAAAAAGATTATAAAGCTGTAAAAGACACGGTACTACAGTTTTGCCAGGAGGCTTTGAACAGGCTAGAGAGCTTCTGCTTAGAAAAGAGGTGGCTGAGGGGAATATGATAGAACCCTGTAGAATTATGAACGATGCAAAGCAAGTGAATAGGGAACAGTTAGTACTTACTTCTCTATTATATTAAAGTTAGCAGAACACCAGTGAAGTTATCAGGCAGTGGATTGCCCTCGAATTCACAGCTTACACAAGGGCTCAAAAGGTGATTAATCTATCAGTGATTTGTCTTGGTGGCCACTAATCACAGCAACCTGAGAAACAGCCTTTAGTCCAAGATGAGTTTAAATCACACAGAGGCCAGGGGAGGACTGCTAAGAGGAGGATCATGCTATATCTGCCCTGCCTCCTATACTTCTTTCCCAGATATCCCCTACGACCCTTTGCCAGAGGTAAGGCACTGGGCTGGGTAAGGTCTTGTGATTTAATTTTATATGACTGTTGCTCTGCGTTGTGTTAAATGTATGCTGTCGGTTGCAGGTGGCACCTTGGCAAGAGCTCAAGGCCTGTGCCAAAGTTATGTCAGTGCAAAAATATTAATGCACATGACCCACATTATTTGCTGTCTCTCCAGGAAGAGAAGACAGTAGGGTTTTTTTGAGTTCATCAGCAAAGGGTGCTTACAATCAGTTAACTTTATCTTTTTGTCAGAAAGCACAATTGTTGATGGCATTTCAGAAACCTCTTGGCAGGAGTTATACTTGGTATCCAAGTGGAAGATTGCTTTAGAAGAAGGGATCATATAATTAACATGGCAGTCACTCAGCAGTGCCCGTGGTATGGAAATGCTTTCAATTTCAACTCCCTTTTGCTTGCAGCTTACTGTAATATTAGCTTCTGGCTTGATGTTTCCTATCCATCATCTATTCTGGAAGGCAGCAACTAGTGAAAAATGTGTAGATAGACCATTTTTTCAGGTTCAAATCTGGCAATGAAATGGAAGTAAATTTATCCTGATTTTAAACACTTAATTTATTGTTTCTATTTCTAACCTGTGCAATGTTCTCTAAACATAGAGACAGAGTGAATTTAGTGTGGCTGCATCTTTATTATTTGTGCTTAACTTTGGGTGTGAAATGACCATTCAAAATCAGGTTCCATTGCTTGCTCTGACCAGTTTTTTTAAATTGTCTTTGAACTAATACAGCTGTACTTAAAGAATGAATAATGATCTAGTGTAGTAGAATTGTGTTTCCAGTCACATTATAAAGAGGCTTTGGGGACATGTGTGTCTGTTTAAGATTGCACTTTCTGGAGAGGAGAAAGTTTTAAGGATCTTTTGGGTCCCTACTTTTGCAGATGAAGGTGATCAGCACTGCACTATTGGAACTGTAAAGCAGCACTTGTTTATGATCTAGCCCATAGCATCTGGAAATCTGTGCAAAGATTCTCCTTGCCTGCATGAGATTTTGAACTAAGTCCTTTTGCTCATTTGTATTAGTTCAAGGAACTCAGTCTCCAGAAATACCACCTAGACAGAGGTGAAGAAAGGAACTCGTTAGCCTCAAGTAAACGGAGCAAGATGAATAGTTGTTTCAAGGCAAAGATCCAGAAAAGAATCTTTGTTTCTTCTTATCTGTTTAAATACCTACAAAATTAAAAACAAATTATTAGAATTCCAGCAATCAAGAATGTGATATTGCTGGAGATGCTTCCCTGCTGTTGATGTAATTATCAAGGTCGGTGTAAGCATTTGGCTTTGGAAGGGTCACGTATTCGTAAAGGGGACAGGTGTGCCATGAGTTTTCCCTGACTGAATATGCTTAGTTTTTCTCATGTGTTTTTCCTAAACCTACTGCTTTTTGTTGCAAATGCAAACAGCAAAGCAAATGGGAGATGAAATGCACCATGGTTCATATTACCAGAGGAACCTTTGGTTTGGGATTTGGACTTCAGAGCTGATGACCTCGTAAAGGTGACATTACATTAAATGTGGTTCAAAATCATATTGAGAGCAAAAAGGAGAAATGCACATGTCTCAGACTTTCCAGTTTCAAGTTTTGGAACCTCTCCCCTCCTTCTCCTTTCCTGGACTTTCCCCTAATGGAGCAGCTGAACTAGTAATCTGAGAATGACAAGACCAATTCTGCTAAATCTGAATGTGACCCAGGAACCTTCTGTCCAGCAAGAAAAGATCAGCCAAGAATAATCAATCTTTTGCTCTCTCTGGCCAAGGGAAGCCTCTGTGATAGATGATGAGGAAATAGCACATGCTGTGTACTGGTTATAGGGCAGAAGCCCTCTGGGCATCTTCTCTTAAACCCGTGTGGTCTTTACACCAAATGGCTCCATGCCATTACCTTAATGCCAGGCAGTCGTGTCTGGGTTCCAGGCTGTCCTCTGAGCAATGTGTCTCATGATTCTGTACAAGGTATGTCATTCTTTGGTGTGTTTCCTGGTAGTTTAGCACCTGTTACTCTCTTATCAGTTATGCTTGAATGCTACACATCAGCTAGTATATTGTTTCTAAATTCAGTCCTCCCTTCTCCGTGCTGTTTCTCCTCCACCTTTTGGAACAGTTCACCTCATGAAAGCAAGGGTTGCACGTCTTAGTGTGTGGATTATGCAATGGGATGCATTACCTCCTAGATGAGTCATTCAAATCCAGCCTAGCTTATTAATAAATGCAATCAGATAAGGTTTTTGCAGTGGCTTCGCAAGTGGGGCCTCCTTCGCTGACACTATCAGTGAGATCAAAGAATGAACAATGCCATTTAGAATGAACTCCCTGGTAGACTCTCCAGGCTGGCGCAGAAGTACATTTGTAAGTGACTGTGCATGTGTTTCAGTAGGTCCTGTTGCTGTTCCATCTACGAGGACAAACAGAGGTCTCTAGGCCCTATATCAGCATGAATGCAGATATTAAGACAGATAAAAAGCTACCAATCTTTCCATCTCCCTACAGGGAGAACTTCTTGATGAAGGTTCTGCCAGAAATTACTGGCTACAACCTATCTAATTTATGTTTGTGAAAGGATTGTTAAAGGAAAGTGGCTTACTAGACCAAGTTCATTTGGAGTGTAACTATTGACAGCACACCAGGGAAGGAATTTGGCCCATTTTTGCTCTATAGCTTCAGCAGATAAGAAGGGACGATTTATGCTGGGGGTACTGTGAATGTCACCTCCAACGATCTCCTGGAGCACAATCCAGTGACAAATAAACTGACTAATTAAGGGAAACCAGAGGGCAGCAATGGAAAAGAAACATTTGAGTAGAGTTTGAATCACATCTTCAGAACATCCCCTTCCCTTGCAGGAAATCCCTCCTGTTAACATTTCTCTCTCATGGAGATTTCATTCTGTGAACATTTGTCTCTCATGGAGTCAAAGTTTGCAGAAGACTGGCATCCTGTTGGTCCTAGCAGAAGCTTCCCTTTCTAAAAAGGAGTTTGGGTTGGTCAGTTCTTGTTGAAAAGGCTTTGCTATAGAAGAATGTTTCTGTCTCCCAAGGCAAATGCTATTCTGTTTGTGGGTCACTGTGGAGCATTTCCAGCTACACAGGAACAGGCAATAGTACAACTCCTGAAGCCAAATCCCTAAATAACCTCCCCTAGCTTTTTTCACGATATTTCGCTGGCAACAAGTCTCACCGCTAACAGATTAACTTCATCATGCTTAAAGGTCCTTTCCAAAGCTCTTTGGTTGCTCTTTCAGCCCTTTGGAGTATGGCACAACACCTGCTTCATTTTGCACTTCTCCCGATGCAGTGTTGGAGAACCCTAGCTGACCCCCTCTTGGCCTAATCATCTGCAGGCTATCTTCCACTAAAGGCAGGATTGTCCCCAGTAACAGCTGTTCCAGTAATGTCTGGGGAAGATGAACCCTAGTTTAGTGCAAGAAGTGTCTCAAGACCCTTTCTAACACCCTTATCTATAGCACAGTGGTCTGTGATCCCTAGTATACGCATATACAAAACATTATTTAATCCGTCTATTACTCCAAACTTCCACTGACCCCGTGAAGGCTTTTGGTCCCCATGAAGAGTTCTTTTTGCCCTGGGAGTAGCTGCTCTGAAGGAAATTAATTCTGTTTGACAAATCCAGTCTGATGCAGCAGATCTTACTCGCTGATCTAGATACAGCTTCTCAGGGTTCACAGGCTGTACTCCAGGCCTTTTCCCTCAACCAGTCCCATACTTTTGGGCACTGGCTTCTTTGAGCCTATTCTTATGGCATCTCTCCCAGATCTGCCCTCCAGGTCAGACAACCACCCTGACGCCAACCAAATGGCCTGAAATCCCTCCAGTCTGGATTCCTGTCTGGAGCTACACTCTTCAACTAGATCAGTCTTTAAGGACATTCACCATGCCTGGCCCAGCTGCCTCCGCATTTCCCAGCTGCTCTTTTGGCAACAATGTTGGACAAATAAGCCCACCCCAGAATCCTCTTTAGAAAAGGCTTGAGATCATGTGCCCCAGGGGCAGATAGGATTTGCGGTCTGTGTGAGCTCACACTACACTTCTACAGTCATAGGCTATCTATCAGAAAGAGGATGGATATCTAGACAAGGATTAGAGGAGAGCACCAGAACTCAACCCACTCCTTGGCTTAGTCTCCCCAAAGAAAGCGTTGATGCAACTTTACTTCTTCCAATGATATCTTGTGGTCTTCCTCCATTTTGTGTCTGCTCTTTGCCAGCTGGGAAGGCACCATGCTAACACACAAACAATCCACTGTGACTCTGATGGGGTGGTGTAAGAGGGACTGGGTAAACCCGTCCTTCCTGTGCCATTCTGGACAGTCGTACGGCAGGAGGTATATATGCCAAAACTGAAGGAAAAAACTGTATATGATTCTCTGTAAGGTTTACATTTACACAGCTGAATTTTCAATGGAATATGAGCTTCAAATCCCCTCTTTTCCCTCTCTCTCTGCAAACATTATTTCTTCTACTTTTCCTTCTGTATTTTTTCTGTTCTTCCTGTATGTCTTCTTTAACATCCTAAAGCAAGTAGGTTTAGGTTTAAAGTGAGGGTGTGGACATAGCTGGTGCCTTTGATCCTCTACCCACCCTTTCCTTTCCCCTCCTCAGAAATCAAAGCTGGAGAGTATCAAATGAAAAATTGCACAGCACAGGCCCTGATCTGTCAGGATTTGGGTTCCGATCAAACTTGTCCAATGCCATAGATGCAGCTGGAGATTGCTGGTGGTTTCAGCCACTTCTTCTCTTCACCTCTGAGATCACTAGGTCAAAGCTGTTTAGAGGATACAGGTCAGCTCTGAAACATTCCTGCCTAGCAATCATTTTAAAAAATATTTATCCAAGTAATTAAAAAAAATGGAGAAAAACAACAGAGGGGAATGTAAAAACTCTTGTTGAACTGCGCTGTACACCCTATCTATTTTACTTTTGCTAAGATAGGTATTTTGCACCCAGTTCACCCAAACAGTAGACCGCAAGAGTCTGCTGTTTCAATTGAGTTAACATTTGTTAGTACAATAAAAGCCAATGTGAAACTGGAAGTCTTTGGAGAACAGTTTTGATGCCAGTGGAAGATAAAACTTAAAGGGCATCCATGTCAATACTTAAACAGACAGGAGAAACGAGAGACAGGAGGAAGGCTTTATTCATACCAGACTCTATCCTGCAAGAAAATTAGGTCAGTCCCTTGGTCATCACAAATTTTCTATAACTGCCTGTGTTATTAAAGGCCTTTAAGTTAGAGGACCATTCCTGAAGTCTTCTGGCATCATCCTGTCCAAAATTTCACAGAGAGAGTTCCCAAAGCATGCATGTTTCTTGCATACACATGTAAATGTACAGCTGCACACACAGGCTCTTCATCTACAGAGCACTAAATGGAGGTCTTTTTTCTTGGCGTGGGGTGAGGGGAAGCAATTCCTCAAGGGGATCTCAGGCCCTTGAGGCCTGAGAAGATTTGTAACCTGGGCTCCCAGGTGGAGTTGAATTTGGAAAAGGCCCCTGCACCAGAGCAAGAAAGCCAGCATCCACACTGGAGCTCCCCTCCGAGGGTGTGTTCAAAGCCCTGCACCAGCCCAGCAGTCTCTCTCCTCTCACTTCTGCTCTATTTTCATTCATTATTTCAGGTGTGCAAATTAAACCACAAGAGGAGGGAGAGGGGTCCCTGCCAGTAGGGAAATTAATTAGGATTTGGGAGATAATGCTTCAAATCACAGCTTTCTTTGGTGATCTTCCTCGCAACCTCAGGCAAAACACTTTGGACTCCATCCAGGCTCTACACCACAGTGACTACGGCAGGCTTAGGTAGCTGCAAATGGTGTATGCATTGAACAGAGCAGTGGACAGGGGAGCCCAAGACTGCTAGACAAGGTCACTGGACACAGACAGGTGTGGAGCTTCAGGTAAAAAGCTATGAGGTGGCTTAGACCCAGCCCCCTCCTCTCCGTTATTGCTTATTGAACAGTCAGTAACTGAGACACACCACACTTAGATGATCACACTTGCATCCCAGATGCAGGTGTGAGTCTGAAATATGGCAAGTCTCAGTTGCTTTGCCTGCCCCAGGCCATGCAGTCGGCACTTAATAGACAAACAAAAACTTGTGGGGGTGTGATTAAAGGAACTGCTGGCATGCATTTGGGAAGTGCGACTGCATGGCAACAAGTACAGGGGAGGAGGCTTGAAGATCATATGAAGTGAGTTCTGGATAAAGTTCACTCTCCCTCTATAGCTCTCAGGTGCCCCATGCTAGCCCCACTTGCTGCAACAGTAAAGGTAAATGTACACACAATATACATGCCCGTAGATAGCTATAAGCTAGTCCTTCTGGCAGAGCTTGTTTCGGAACTAGCTATTCTGAATTTCTACCACTGTGGCCATTATGATGATATTCTCATTTCCTGAAATGAAAAGTCAAACTGTTGGAAAGGAAATTATGAGAAACTATTTTATTTTGTTCTGTCCTGGATCTTATGCATTTTCACTGCCATTGTTTCTGAGCCCCTGCCAGTAGGGCAGAAAACAACGTAGCTGCCATCTGCCTGGTGTTGTTTGTGCTTTATCCTTTTCCCTAGGGGAGATGAATATCAAGTGGAAAGCTTAGTCTGGGTTGGTTTGTTTTGCTCTGGGTGTTTTGCAGGTGTGGGGATGGAGGAGTACATTGGCTGTTTGGATGGAGACTGTCACAACTAGCCATCACGATGGAAGGGTGGATAGGCAGAGCTCAGACAATTTAATCAAAGAGAGTTGCTAATGCAATCTATCCCTCGGTAGGGCTATATGTCTCATTTGATGTCCTGGCTGTAAGTGATACCTTAAGCTATCTACAAAACATGTAATGCCTACTTGTGTTGCAGAAGACTGAAGCAGGGAAAGGAAAACCAGCCCTAGTTTCGTGTGGCCTTTTACCCTCCACCTTAACAGGCCTTGCTGGTACTGCAATATCACTGAGAAATGACCCTGAGCAGATGATGCATTTTGGCTTTTCAGAAATTGTTTCCTGAGATTCTACTCCAAAAATCATTGCGGCTGACTTAGCTATAAACATTGTTTCACGGAGACAGATGTGCCTACTTGGGTTCTGCAAGAGTCTCATTTAGCATCTTTGTTAATCTCTGGAAATGGAAATAATCAGGCACTTGATGAAATTTACAAACAACAATAATTTGGGAGGAGTCACAAAAACAACCATGGCAGAAAAGTAGAAGAAAGGCAATTTGGTGAGTATAATTTGGAAGTAAATGGCATAAAGGAAGGATATAGTCTAGTTCTATTCATTGGTGCCCATAAGAAAAGAAAACACCACAAGGCACTAATGGGAAAGTAAGATTTATAAGGCAGATAAAAAAAAGAGCCAAGAGTTTATGGCAAATGTGGGTTTATGTCATGAACTAGCACCAAGACAGGTCAATTGGAATTCTGCAAAGTGACCAAGTCACTGAGCCACAAAATCTAGAAAGATCAAAACCCAGATCAATGAATTTGATTCTTGAAAGCAAGACGATGACAAGATCATGAAATTGAAAGAAAACATTTTTAAATTATGAAATAACTGGAATGTATGATATATGTGGAAAGGATGAAAATCTGAAGATGCAAAAAAAACCATGGAAAAAATAGAAAAACAGGTATTGAGTAGGTAGGGAGGGGAGGTAAAACATCCAGATTGCAGAAAATAGGAAGGAATTTGCTATGAATATGTAAGAAAACATAAACAGAGGATAAATTTGGAGCCAGTTTTTTCCTGACGGTGAGATCAGTGGCACTATCATAGAGTCTTCTATGAGGGCACTGGAAAACCCAGCATTCAGGGCTGTCAGATCCCATCCTGAGACAATGCATAGATAGTATCTATGTGCCAAACAGTCCTCTGAAGGCAGGGAAGCTGCCAGGCACCCAATACTAGTTTTCTAACTTCTGTGACTTTGTATTTGCATGGATCAGCCCCCATCTGTGTCTTCGAACAACTTGGAGGAGGAGATATTTCCCCCTCAAATGTATTCTATAGTAAAGATGGGTCATATCTTGGTAGGGACAAGTTGGTATTCATAAACAGTCACCTAACTAACCTGTGATGGATCCAGGCCTATTGGCCTTACCTAAAAATGGCTTGTCCACACTCCTAATCTTTTTGGCCACACCTTCGTCATAGCTCACTACACCTTCTGGTATGGCTAATCATAGATTAGACTAAAAGTTTTCATTAAAGTTTCAATTCACACATTTGTACGATTTACGGCTAGAGGAGACCATGATAATTATCTGTCTGTTGTGCAGCACAACAGTGCCCAAATAATTTCTCCCATTAACTTAAGCCTATATTCCCAGTTTGAACCAACTCATATTTGTATGTATTAAGTGATGACACAGTAGATGCAACTTTGTTAAGTGCCTGAAAATGATACTAGGTAGATAGTGTTCAGAATTGTCAGAATCAAGGCATTTATATTTTCCCGAACTCTTCTGTATAAACACTGGGCTTTATGTTGTCTTTCTGTCAAGGATGTACAATAAACTCGAATTTGGCTTGAGAGCTATTAGATAAATAGCAAGTCATTTCCTCCTGAATGTTTCTATTTCTTGATTATGTGTGTGTCATTGTGAGTATGTGAGCACACATTTTATTTTGTTGGGGCTTTTTATGCTTTAAACTTCCAGAGCTCTTCCCCCCTCCCCTTTTTCCTTTTGGATGTAGGCTCAACATTTCAGTTTCTTGTTTTATAAGGCAATGCATCATCTCTTCTCATTGCCATTAATTAGCCAGTGTAATATTTTCCACGTGAAGTCACAGGACTTGAAATGAACATATTTCGGCATCAATTAGGTCTCTGCTCATGTGAGGGCCCAGCTGCACTTTAAATACTATTTATATAATGGTAATGAGCCAGTCATCACCACTGCTGGCTTCCAGCAGGTTTTGTACAGTGTCTACTTGAATATGATTAGAAGTGTGCGGATTCTCCACACACACATTTTTTTTTCTTTCCCAGAAACTATGCTGAATAAAACTGACTGTTTTTTAAAGTCATAAAATGGGCTGGCAGCAGAAAATCAGATTATATTCTTGGTGTCTGTTACATTTTCTTCTGTTTTCCTTGGAAAATGCACCCATCAAAGGCAGGAGTTTCTTCTTTTAATATTCTTCAATCTTTCCCCACCCATGCCTTTTTTGGGGGGTAGGGGTGGTTTGTATTCGGCATCTGTCCTCTCATACTCACATTATTTTAGGGAAAAAAAACCTTAAGACATCTAAACAGCCACGATGGGTAGATGATATTATCAGAGGGGTCCAAAGGAAAAAAAAATGAGGTTGGAGAAGCTCTGGCAGTACTCAATGAGGATTAGGTAAAATCCACAGGGATAAAACAAGACCTGACCCAGATCCTGAGCTCTATACTCAGCCACAGTCATTCTGGGAGTTCAGAAAAGTTTCTTTTGAAAGAAAACTCTGTGTTGTGGTGTACACAGAAACCCTGCCTGGTGCAGTTGGAGGCAATTGTGATGATTGCTAGGTAATGACTGAACCATGTGGTCTGTGTGTGTGTCCTGCAGACTCACAGAAAAACAAAAATCCTCTGCAGATATACTACAACAGTCCTATCTCTTCCCTCCTTGCTCTCTAACAAATAGATTTGCCCTCAGCAACCCTCCCAAGCATTCCCAAGGAGGAGCAATCTTAGCAACTATTCCATCTGCCCTTTCACGGCACAGGAGAAATACCTGGTCTGCTTGCCTGTGTCGTTGTGTGTATGAGCAACTGATTAGGAGAAAGGTAAGTCGCAAACTGTGCTTTTCTTTCTTGGCATAGTGAGGTTCCCAGTCTCAGTTTTCTAACAAGGAGCTCCAGAACCTCAGTTCAGTTTCCAGGTAAGCTTTGCCTCCAAAGGCCCTTTCCTGTGAAGTGACAATGTCATGATCCTGGTGAACTGCAGCATGGAGGTAGGAAGAACAGTCAGGCTGCAACGGCTCAAGTGCCCTGGACAACTATACTGAGCAAGACAGAAATGTGCTCATGGTCTCAGCCATTCCCTCTGCTGGCTGAGTCCGAGGACTCCTACCATCCTGGCAATCTCTTGCGTGCCACTTGCTCTCAGATAAACCACAAAAACTACTTGCTCCTGTGGCAGGCAGTATCAAGTCTTTTCCTTTAGGTAAAGGACAACAGAGCCTTCATAAGAAGGAGCCTTATCATATTTTCTGATTAACGTCATCAGAAGTAGATCATCTAGCCAGAAGGTGCACAAAAAACAGGTCCTATCATCCCCTGGTGGGAGTGATGGAAAAGCAGTTGGTGTGCTATGAGGTTTTCCCTGGGAATATTACAGGATCCTAGAAAGTCTCCCCTCAAAGGCAAACTCTTGCAGGCTAGAAAAACAGAGGCTGGCACCATGTCTTCACTAAGGATATTCAGGACATGTTTTTTAGAAGCAGAATAAATCTGTAGCCCAGGTCAGGTCCGGAAGTCACTGTCAGATTTGTTGGGCTCTGAAGCAGTTGTCAGGACAGGAACAATGTAGTTCTCTGGAGCCTTTCTCAAGGAAATCTGCTATCCAGTCTCCCAGTCAGCATCTCCAGTTGTCAAGACTCAGGCACTGAGGCCAAGAGGAAATAACATTTGAATGTGGCCTCCCAACATCTTGTTGGTTATTCCCTCCAAGTGTTTCATCTGCCTGTAGTGAAAACAAATAAACAAAAAATTGCTTCCTAAATCCCAGCCATTTGCCATCAAAATCCAAGTGGAAAGGTAGGGTTTAGAGAA